>NC_052507.1:49495873-49519065 GCF_014356525.2 Nilaparvata lugens
GCCAGTTTTTAGTTCTATTTAATTTAATTTGATTACAAGAACTTTTGATTTGAGTTTTGCAAACATTTATGTATTTTATAATTTGAGGGACGGGGAAAGTCCAACATTTAGCGTTAGATTAATCTGCTCTAATGTTTTTATTAATTCCTTATTAATTTATTTGTGTAATGCAGAAATAAGTTTGGCGTAACCTCCACCATTTGTAACATTAAATTGATTGGACAGTGGTATCCATCATTTGTAATAAATGATTGGTGACCTGTTTGGTAAAAGTAATGAAAGGGGGCGATCCACCAGTTCCTAGACGGGAACACTGTAAAATTGTTGTTGCGTAGCATTCGATGGTAGAGCAAAAGCAGTTGGTTTTTTTTATATTATCAACTAGATGTTTTTTTGAATTTGAAAGGAAAACATTTCTATTAGAAGTCAGATTTATCTTATTGGAATGAAGAAATTTTTGTGAGATTTAAATTTGATTTTTAACATATTCTGGTTTTATAAGATTAGTTATGCTACAACTATTCTAATACAGACCAATTAAGGAATGTTATGAAATGTTGAGCATTTAATCAATTTGGAAAAAAATTAAAATAAACTTATTGCCAATGATTTTACAAATGTTAGACAGAATTGTGTTGGACAGATTTTTGTGTTTTTTATTCAAACAAGTTATTTGACAATTTAAAAAGCATTATTCATTTATAATTAATTTGAAATTTCTAAAATCAAAACAATATGGAAAAAATAAAATAAATGTGGAACGATACCGTTATACAGTTGATGTCCATCCTAAGATGCCTTGGGGATGTCCAGCCACGGGTCAGCTCGGTCTGTCTCAGGAGGTAGGCGATGAAAAAGTGTGTGAAATTATTCAGAAGAAAAGTGGAGAGCTTTTTCCACTAGCTGGCTGGAGGGGAGACTTGAATGCTAGCCCCACTTCTACCTCTCCTCAGCGTTTTTAGTCTGTCAGCCAAAACTGTCTGATCAGCTTTTAGTTTTTAAAGTTGGAAAAAATGATTTCTCTTCACAAAGAAGGAACTGATTAACCTGAGTATTGCCAAAGGAAAAATTCCCAAGCATGTTCAAACACAGCGTAGTTATACCTATTCCTAAAAAGCCAAATTGTAAAAACATAGATCAGTTCCGCCCAATTTCACTTTTACCGGTTTTTTCCAAGATTTTAGAAAAATATTCAAGATTAGACTTGAAAACTTTTATAAAAATAATAACTTTTTTAGTGATAACCAATATGGTTTCCGTGAAGGAAGAAGTACAGAAGCGGCAATTAAAAATCTCATTTCTAAAATAAATGACAGTTTTAGTGTTAATAATAAGTGTGCAGCTCTGTTTCTTGATATATCTAAAGCATATGATGCAATTGATATAAACATGCTTCTAAAAAAACTTGATTTATCAGGAGTAAGAGGAATTGCCAATGATTGGTTAAGATGCTACCTATCTAATAGGAGTCAAAGGGTCAGAATTAACGATACGTTGAGTGAACCGGGGACATTACCATAGGTATTCCTCAAGGATCAGTGTTATCAAGTACTTTATTCCTGGTCTTTATTAACGATTCGACGGATGGTGACTTACAGGGAAAGATTACATCTTTTGCAGACGATACAGTTATATTTTATTCGGCCAAAACAAATCAAGAACTTAAAAATAAATTAGAAATTGATCTTAAGCACCTTAGGTGGTGGTTTTGCGAAAATAAATTAACTATCAACACAGACAAATCTAATATAATACAATTTAATCTTCAAAACACTGATCAGGAGTTAACTAGTATTTACTTCCATAAATTAGATTGTGCGCAACAGGTGAATAATATATTGTGTAACTGTGAAACTATAAAACAAGCACGTACAGTTAAAAATCTGGGCCTCATATTGGATAGTAGGCTCACTTGGTCAGATCATGTACAGAAGATAAAAAATGAGTTATTTGTATACATAAGGAAGTTCTATTACCTCAGACAGTTATGTCCAAAAGAAGTATTGTTACAATTATACCATGCAATTATTGGTTCTAGAATAAATTATGGAATAATATGCTATGGGAGTGCATACAATGTTCATATTAAACCTGTGATTACTGGTCAGAACATATATTAAAAATAATTTGTAATAAACCTAAACAATATAGTTCAATGATGCTCTTCAGAGAACTATCAATATTATCAGTGAGACATTCTTTTCTATTCAAAGCATTGCTGGATTTAGCTGAAAATGATTTCGATATTCAACAGATGAGAGAAAGAATAAACCTCAGGAATTCACAGGACATTAACCTCCCAAAACCAAGATTAGAACATTCCAGACGACACTTCAAATACATAGCTATAAAAATATTCAATTCACTTCCAGTAACAACAAGGAAAATAACGTCACGTCAGTTATTTAGAAAAGAAATCAAGAAATTCATTTTACAACTAGACAACCCGAATGATTTTTTTACTAAATTAATATAGGTCTAATTTAGTATAATTTACACATTACACGACATGAACACTGCAACAATCAAAGATCATTGAACTCACAAATTCCGTCCGGTATGCGTAAACAGTAAGACAGTATCAATTTCAATCACTGTATCTTTCTTCAAAACGCATTCATTTATGGTATAATTACATCAGCACTTTGAAAAAAAACGAAACGTTAACTATGAATAAAATTGAACTAAATATGAAAAAAACAGCAACCACTCCGTACATAGTTTTAAGTTTTGTGTATGTGTGTGTGTGTGTGTGTGTGTGTGTGTTGTGTGTGTGTGTGTGTGTGTGGTGTGTGTGTGTGTGTGTGTGTGTGTGGTGTGTGTGTGGTGTGTGTGTGTGTGTTGTGTGTGTGTGTGTTTGTGCGCATGTGTGAATGTGTGTGCGTATGAATGTGTGCGCATATGTGAATGTGTGTGCGTATGAATGTGTGCAAGAATGATTATAATATTGACATATTGATTTATTTCAATATAATACCATATTCAATTATTATGTTCTTCATGATATAATATTTAAATTTGTATATAAATATTTTATTATATATATTCAAGTGTCCCCACACAGGGGAGCCTATAGGGAACACATATTAGAAATTAGGAAACAATATTGTATTTGATTTTTGGAATGCATTTGATTGTATAATTATTTTTTTTTTTGAATAAAGAATTTGAATTTGATGTCTGGGGGTATGTCAAACCTTGTGGTTCTTGACAAATGTTAAAGTAAATGTCCCAAATAACTGTAAATCAGCACCAAGTACTGTATCTTATATATTTTTGATTGATTATTACGGAGTGAAGTGGAATAGAAAAATCAAAATGTCACCGATCTTAGCCGCCGACACCCTGCCTGTGCCACACCGTGAGCGATCCATATCCGAGGTCCAGTCAATTTTCATCCCAAGGCATCGAGTGAGTTATTCCATTTCATCATTTTGTATTGGGTCCAATGTACAGTGCAGTGCATCAATAAAATATAACAAAGCGCTAACGACGAATTATTTGAAACTGAGAGTCTCCGACAATACATGAAATTTGTATAAATTGTAATCTCATTCTTTGCATTCCACGCCAGCTCTCTGAGTCTCAGTCGCTCAAGGCTAGTAATCAACTTATTCTCCAAATATCATCAAATCTCTCCAATTCAATATCAGGACTTTGTTCAATCAAATATCCTGCTAGAAACTTAAAATAAAGTAACTCTTCAAATCATTATCACATTGTTGAATGTGTTGTACACATTAGACTGTGATTTTTTGTATAGAGTGTGGATTTTCTGTGCACATTAAATTTGCAGTTTATTATCAACTCATAGCAATTAATTTTATCCCATGTTTGACAAACTCACAAGGTATAATTATAAGTCGAGCAAAAGCCTCCCTGAACTATATTATTGGCTGTGGGGGTCAACCGGAAGTGTTGAGCTAATTGATATATTCGCAAACGCCACGTTACACAACATTACATCATCTGTGATTGGATATTATCTTTATATTTTTATTGAGTTCTATGAAAACGGTGTAATCGAGTCGAAAGGAGAGAATAACCACCTCCCAGACTGATTACTCCGGACTCATTCAACTCTTTCTTCGTATTGACCTTCCTGCTCCCAGGCAGAGGTGAACCTCAAACAATGTTGAGATCATTACAAGAGGTAACACCCCAGGAAGCTGATTACAAGATGGTTTGTAACTTCAGATGTTGCGGCGATAAGCACAAAAATGGATGTCGTGGAGGCTAAGTTGGATACAAGATTCAAAAAACAATCCACAGCGATACAGGCACTATCCCAGCATCTAGATGAATCCATCATCAGCCTAAATCATGCTAGATGTACCCATACAAATTCAAAGAGAATTTGATGGATTTAGGACAAAACTTCATGCTAATCTTACAGTGCATACAAGTGAACTGAGGGGGAGTAATGAAGCTGAACCAAGAAGGCATGTTGATGATGATACAGAAAAGTTAGAGGAGAAGATTAAGACAGCGTCCAACACCCGGAAGGAAGATCGTGATAGAGTGCATGAAAATTGGGAAAGGAAAATGACTAGTGAGACACAAAAGTTGGACATGGAAATGACAGTAACCCATGACAATGTGAATAAGAGTAATGGAAAAATAGAAACCGTATATGTTTGAAAGGAAAGTTTGATCCAAAACCAGTCACCAACAGATAGCAGGAGTATTTCAATAGAAACTATTCTCCTGTCTCAGCATGCACATATGGTCAAGTTAGGTGGGAGTGTTCCAGAGATGAATTGTAAGATGTCAGGACTTCAGGAATGTCCATCTTGGAGGTTGCTGCAGCAGAGGTTGAGGGTAAGGGCACCTCGGCTCTACCGGTGTTGACTGGGGTGTCGGGTGTGGGGAGGCTCGTTGTAGCAACTACAACTCGATCACGGCCAGTCCTCAAAGCGGGAAAAAGGTCAAAAAGCTTGCGCAAGGCAGCCTCCACCATGGCATCCTCCGGAGGGGTCTGCTGCTGCAACAGTCAAAGGAGCTGGTGACCAATGAGTCGCTTGGTTTGCCACCGGGTCAGTCCCTCGCGAATGTGGCAAAAACACTGCACGTCTCATGCTTGGATGTGCTGCAGCCTCTTCACCTGGCAGTATTTTGACGTAACTGTGTGGTTCAGCGTAGTTTGGTGCACCGGGTCAAGGATGGTAGTGGTATAGTGTCTTTTGAGAACCTAAATTCTCAGACAACTATAATTAAGTTTGGAAATCATGCGAGACCCCGATGGTGGAGGGGTTAGTGAAATTTCTAGTACTATTCTAGTAGTGAGGAATCCGAAATAAAAATCATTTGACGATTGATTGCCTCTATATTAAATATTTAAATTCAAACAACACTTCACAATAAATACTTTCTCCAATAAAGATTATCTTTGTCTTTAAGAGACCAAATTTAACTGCATTTACGTCTTTAAGAGACCAAAATTTAAGGGACACATTGAATTCCGATGGGGAAAGATCAAGTACTCATCTTGTAGTTGCCGTCGCGATGTCCGGAGTCCCTGGCGGAGATGGATGAAGGGTGAAGATGATTGGTCGTCCTCCAGGAATGTTCAGGCGTCGTGGCGACAGATCCAAAAGGGAGTTAGTCTTGTTCTCTCCTCATCAGCGTTCAATGACGTACGATTCCATCCATGATTGGAAAAAGTCGCCGGCCCTTTTACAATGGAAATTCTCGGCCCAATACAGAAACCCAAAAGGGGTATTGAAGATCCGAAGTATAGAGGGAATCAATCGTCATCCTAATTCAAGCTATCCCATTACTAGTGTATTCTCAAAAGGGGGACTTTACTCCTAAATATTACTCTTAGTCTACATTTAAAGTAACTCCAAAAGATGTCCGATCTACTTGGACAATCAATTAAATTCTCCTGGAGAGAATGAGAATGTACCCCCAAACGAAAACATTACTGGAAATTGAAAGAAAATCTCAAGAAACAGTTAACACTATGACAGCTGGGATTAGAATGATCGCTCTCCTAGTTTTCAGAGGCTTCCAGACTGATCAGTTCTACCATAAAACTTTAAAATATTTACCCGATTGCCTGTGAATTTATCTTCCCCCACTCTCTTCATCCTCAGTAAATAAGGAAGATGATACATTCAAGCCATAAGGAAACTGGGAGAGAAAAGTTATTTACCTTTTGCAAGTTTAGAATTATGGGATTGTCTCAATATACTTCTGGCGTCTAAATCTGTCATGAGAATAGATAATTCCAAGTGGGATCGTGGGAACCAAGGACTTTAATAAGATTCTGATCATAATTATAATGATTTTAGAAATGCTGGCTAAGTTGCCAATGAACAAGAATAAATTTACTATCTTTATGGGAACTGAAAACTACTAACTTAAGATATAATAAATTCCATTAATTAACTCAAAATTTTGGTACAGATTCTCCCCCCGTTTAAGGAAAGTTGGACGCCAATGAAAAATAACTACCAAAATTTTGAATAGGTGAGCGCGCCAAAGGGTGTGGGGAGAATCCACAGTGTTCGGAGTCAGTCGAAACAAAGAAAAGCGCCGGCCCAGCGCGATCTAGCATCGTTAACTGGTTTTCCGAGCAAACACTTACTACTACTACAAGTCATGAAGGTTGTGAGAGAGAGTGTGAGAGAGTAGCTTACGTCGAATGCAGTCAGATAAAATTGGAGTGACTCTGTCTGGATCCTATTCTCTCTGAATGGAGCTAGCCGTTCAAAGTCAACATTACACAAATCACTCATTTAACGATATCATAATATCAACAAAATAATCATGAAACCTTACTAGAACAATGAACTACTCTGAGAATTATCGATATATCAAGCTCTTCATTCAATACTTAATCTAGTTACACATTAACACTACTAACCTATTCCTATATTGCCAATGAATACTATAGTACGTGAATAAAATACTACAACCTAACTGAATAACCCTACTTGAGTACACAATAAGAACTGATTATGCCTTATCCACAACGATATAGTCTAAATTGATTATATATAAAGACTTGATATTATATAAGATTATACTCCAATTACGCTTATTATAATAATTCTACTTATTTATCCTATTTTACCCTTATCTTCCTAATATTCTTATCACTATAATCATGGCCATGAACTTATATTACTACCTAGGAAATTTCTCTCTTGTTTATAGTCGACTTTCAATTATTACAACTTCAAAGACATGATACCACAGTCACGAAATTCAGATGCGTCCACCTGATTTCTTATGTGTCTCCTGAATTAATGCTGTTATCTAATTTCAATTGTGATACATGTGCACGTCGCATGAATGTATTCCCATCCATGGAAAATAACTCTACAGATACAGGTGAAGTCCATTCTTTTATTATGAATGGGCCAGACCATTTTTGTGCTAACTTTGCCGAAATTTTATCAGCAGCTCTACTAATTGGATTAGCTTTTAGGAAAACTCTATCATTAGTTTTGAAAGGGATTCTACTTCTTTGTAAGTCAAATCTTCTCTTCGCTTTACTCTGCGATTTTAAGAGGTTTTCATGAGCTTGTTTCCACAATTTTCTCGTATTTTCACTGAATTTCTGGGGCAGTATCTCATTTATTACCCATATATTCGTGAGTGGGTGAGTTGGTTTATGCCTGAATATCAACTCATAAGGAGTATACTTACTGCTTTCATGGAAGCTACAATTAAATGCTAGAGGTAACCAACTGAGTGGTACATCCCATTTTGTGTGGTCATGAGAAGAGAATGCAATAAGTGCAGATTTCAAATTCCTATGTACTCTTTCAACAGCGATGGATTGAGGGTGGTATGGAGTACACGTGACATGTGGAATGCCTTTTTGAAAACAGAACTTATTGAATATATTAGATTTTGAATTGTGGTCCATTGTCTGACACTATTATTTTAGGTACACCGAAATTAGTGAAAATCCTTTGTAGTACATTGCAAACGGTATTAACATTGGCTTCTCTGACTGCAATCAGCCAGCAATACTTACTAAAAGCGTCGAGACAGCTGAAAATCATGCAATTACCTTTAGAAGATCTTGGGGAGTTTTCCTACAAAATCTATAAATAATTTCTCTATGGGGTAAGAAGCAACACTGGAAGCCATATAGCCATAATTAGCCTTCTGTGCTGGTTTAGATAATGCACATATTTTACAGTTCTTAATAAATACTCATACATCTTTAGATATCCCTTTCCAAGTGAAAACCTGTTTAATTTTATTCAAAGTTTTTGTATATCCTAGATGAGCGCCAAACAAAGATTCGTGGTAATACTTGCAAACCATAGGTTTTAGAATTTGGGGAAGTACTATTTTTGGTTCAGTTGAATTTCGAACATTGCATACTAGAATTCCCTTTTTTATTTGATATGGAAGAATATCACTACCAGCACTTGCTGATTGCATATCTCCTTCACAAATTCGTCCTGCTTCTGATAGGTTGAAATATCAGTGAAACTGAGTGGGAAATCTACTAAATTTATACTACATAAATTCTGCTCTATTACTTCGGGAGGAGAGTCTTCAAACATACGGCTTAAGCAATCGGCGACCTTATTGACAACGCCTTTCACATGCTCTGTAGTAAACTGAAAGGCAGATAACCTTAGAACCCATCTCCCTATCCTACCAAGTTGCTTTGGGTGGTTCAAGACAAATTGCAGTGCATTACAATCAGTTCTCAGAATAAATTTTGTATGTTCATTGAAATATTTGAATTTCTAAACTCCATAAAGTGCAGCTATAGTTTCCTTTTCATAGGTGGAGTATTTTCGTTCTAATGGTGATAGGGTGCGTGATGCATAAGCGATTGGGGCAAAAGCTCCATCTTGCATCTGACCCAGCACACATCCTATTGCAATTGAAGAAGCATCAGTGCTCAAAATAAACTTCTCATTGAAATCAGCCATTTTTAGAAGCGGAGGCTTTGACAGAATCTGTTTTAGTTTATCAAACGATTTTTGACATTCATCATTCCATATGAATTTCGCATTTTTCTTCCTCAATGCATTCAATGGGGCTGAAATCTGTGCTGAGTTAGGGAAAACTTAGCGAAAACTTAGAGAAAAACTGCACCATTCCCAAGAATCGTTTAATTCCTTTTACTTTAGTTGGAATAGGAAAATAATTAACAATTGGTTTTGTTCTTTCTGGGTCGATCGAAATACTATTATGAGAAACCAAATGACCTAGGAAATTGATTTTGTTAGCAGCAAAGTTACATTTCTGAGGGTTCACTGTCAGGTTTGATCGTTTTAATCTACAGAAAACTTTATCTAATAATTTCCAATGATTTTCGAGAGTGTTAGTATATATAATCAAATCATCCAAATAAAAAAATAATCCCTTGAAACGCAAGTCACCAAACAATTTCTGCATTAAGTTGGTCAAAACAGCTGATCCACAACTGATTCCATATGGCAAAAGCTTGAATTGATACAAGTTAAATGGTGTTATGAACGCTGTTAGATGCTTCGAATTTTCAGTCAAATGGATTTGGTTATAAGCGCTAGTCAAATCACTACATTCAGTGAGGTCAGCGATCTTTTGTCTAAACAAAGTTCTCAGACAATCAACTGTCTGACTTTGCATTTCCCATCTATCTAAACCTAGGATTTCCAATTCGAACAGGAGTTCATCTTTTACTAATACATCTGGGTTAATTTTATGAGACAAAAATGAATTAATCACACGGTTACTTGTAAATGCCGTTTTCACTATCCCCAGTGTAACAGCCATGTTATCCTATTATAATCAAATCTACTAATTATTAATACTTATTACTTCTACACAATTTGAAAGCTTGATAATTCAATATCACTAAAATTTTTCCTACTTAAGATAAATTAATGGAACCTGATAGTCTGGAACCTGCTACTCATTAAATCACTTAAAAATTTCATTAATTTAATAATATTCCATCAGAATTCAATTTTCCCATTTCAAATTTAAATTTCCAATTCCAACACAAAAACAGGACCAGAAAATTCACTAATGAACCGTATGTTCTGCTACCAATTTTATGGTGTCTTTTGAGAACCTAAATTCTCAGACAACTATAATTAAGTTTGGAAATCATGCGAGACCCCGATGGTGGAGGGGTTAGTGAAATTTCTAGTACTATTCTAGTGGTGAGGAATCCGAATTAAAAATCATTTGACGATTGATTGCCTCTATATTAAATATTCAAATTCGAACAACACTTTACAATAAATACTCTCTTCAATTATAGATTATCTTTGTCTTCAAGAGACCAAATTTAGCTGCATTTACGTCTTTAAGAGACCAAAATTTAAGGGACACATTGAATTCCGATGGGGAAAGATCAAGTACTCATCTTGTAGTTGCCTTCGCGATGTCCGGAGTCCCTGGTGGAGATGGATGAAGGGTGAAGATGATTGGTCGTCCTCCAGGAATTTTCAGGCGTCGCGGCGACAGATCCAAAAGGGAGTTAGTCTTGTTCTCTCCTCATCAGCGTTCAATGACGTACGATTCCATCCATGATTGGAAGAAGTCGCCGGCCCTTTTACAATGGAAATTCTCGGCCTAATACAGAAACCCAAAAGGGGTATTGAAGATCCGAAGTATAGAGGGAATCAATCGTCATCCTAATTCAAGCTATCCCATTACTACTGTATTCTCAAAAGTGGGACTTTACTTCTAAATATTACTCTTACCTACTTACTTACTCCTCAGCTCAGGTCTTTGCAACCCTTGGCTTCCCTCACATAGCCTCCCCATCTGTCACGATCCTCGGCCTACCCCATCCAGTTACGAACTCCAAGCGTTCTCAGATCTCATTCCACATCATCCGTCCATCTATTTCTCGGTCGACCTTTTCTTCTTCTGTCCTTCTGTTCTTCTATATATCCTGTCCTTCCATATACATTTCACTACTCTTTCATCTCCCATCCTCACCATATGTCCCATCGATCTTATTCTGCCAGCTTTAATAAACCGCACAATGTCTTCATTGTTTTAGAACTGCTCTTTTTCCAAATTTTTTCTTCCTCTCCAAAGACCATTCTCAAAAACAGGACCCATGATTCTTCTCACTACTTCCCTTTCAAGAACTCTCAATCGTTGCACATCTCCAGCTGTAAGCACCCATGTTTCAGATCCGTAACTCACCACAGGCCTCACCAATGATTTGTATAATTGTAATTTCGTAGCTCTAGATATCAATCGAGATTTGAACAACTTGATATTAGCATAGTATGCCCTGTTTCCCGCCATGATCCTGTTGTTAATCTCTGCTGAGACTTTCCCACTACTTGTCACAAGTGTTCCCAGATAGACAAATTTTTCTACCAGTATAAATGTGTAGGGTCCAATTTTCATGTCTCTAGCAACTCTCCTACCTAGGGCCTACTGCTGGTGACACTCTCAGATACTTTGTCTTGGCCTCATTTATCTCCAATCCCATTGGTTCACTATTGATTGCCAGTGATGTGAAGGCTTCTCTCATGACTGGTACTATTATAGCTACTATGACCAGATCGTCTGCATATCCACAAACTTGCCATTATCTATTTACTATGGTGCTTCCATGCGTGATACCTTTTACTGCTTCATGGAGAGCCAAATTAAACAATAATGCAGACAACACATCTCCTTGCCTTACACCGTACTTCACAGGGAATCGCCTCCCAACAGTCTTGCCTATTCTTACTCTGGAGAAGGTCTCATTCAGGGAAGCAGCCACTAGCCTTATTAATTTTGAAGGTAAGTTATTCTTATCCAGTGCTTCAAGTAGCTTTCTCCTGTATAAACTGTCGAACGCTCTCTTGTAGTCTACAAACAGCATGTGGAGACTTATATCGTGCTCTATACACTTTTCCATTGCCTGTCTCAATGTGAAGATCTGGTCCACTGTGCTCCTGCCTTTTCTAAATCCTCCTTGGCAGTCACCAAGCACTGCCTCTGCAAAAGGAGTGAGCCGTTGAAGTAGGATATTTGTGAAGGCTTTATAAGCAATACTAAGCAAAGAGATTCCTCTATAATTTTCACAAACCATTCTATCCCCTTTTTTAAAGATTGGGCAGATCATGCTTGTCTTCCAATCATCGAGCATTTTCTCCTCTCTCCATACCATCAAAATTAATTCATACAGCTCCTTTTTCAATCTATCTCCTCCACTCTTCATCATCTCACTGAGAATGCCATCCTCACCAGGAGCTTTATTGTTCTTTAGAGCTTTATGGTTCTGCAGTTTCTTCATCTTCCCTGTCAACATTGTGTGGCATTTCAAAACGACGGCTTGGCTGTCCATCTTCTTCTCCCTCATTCAACACCTCCTCGAAATGCTCGGTCCACCTATTCAAGACCATCTCATTACTAACCACATGCCCATTCTTGTCTTTACAGCCGTTCAACCTTGCCTGGAACCCTTTTCTGAACCAGTTCATTCTTTGTACAGTTCTTTACTCTGGTTGGTTCCACTCAATGTTTGTAGGTGTAGAATCTTTTGCTTGATTGCTTCTCTCTTTTTCGACCTTAGAATTGATTTTGCTCCCCTTCTTAATAAATTGTAGTTTGCTCTAGCTCCTCTTGTATCTCTTTGCAACATCTTATTTCTAGCATCGTTCCTTTCCCTAATTGCTTCTTCACACTCCCTATCGAACCATTCCTGATTTCTTGCCATTTTCTCTACCCCTATGGTCTCTTTGGCAGATCTCTCTAAAATGCTCTGTATCCTCTCCCACTGAACATTCACATCCGCTTCTTCCATTTCGCTCTGTCCAAACTTCCTATCTAGATCATTTTGAAATATCTGTCTCTCTCTATCCATCCTCAACTTACTGACATCCCACTTGCACCTTTTCACCCCATTCTCCTTGCGTATATTGGCCAGTCTAAATCGTATTACAGCTCTAACCATGAAGTAGTCAGAGTTGCAGTTTGGTCCTCTCATTGTACGCACATCCAATACACCCGAGGCATGCCTTGCAGACACTAAAACATAATCAATCTGTTTGACAATTTCGGTGCCTGTTGCTTTCCATGTTCCCAGGTGTATCCTTTTATGAGGAAAGCAGGTACTCCTGATAATCAATCTGTTGCTCTCTGCAAACTGCGCAACTAGAAACCCATTACTATTGGATTCTTCATGGAGTGAATATTTTCCAGCCACTGACCTAAGGGCACTTTCTCTCCCTACTTGAGCATTCAGATCCCCCAAGACCAGTACCATATCGTGTTGGCTAATCCGTTCTAATTTACTTGTTAACATGTTGTAGAAATCTTCTTTTACCTGCTCATCAGCATCTTCTGTAGGGGCATAGACAGAGACCAACGTGACATTTCTGAATCTTCTTTTCAGTCTGATTATACACATTCTTTCCGATATTGGCTCAAAATTTAGTAATTTTTTTCTCATTTCAGCCGTAATAAAGAAGCCTGTACCGCTGTATCCAGTCCTATCCAGTATCTTCTGTACCACTATACAGCAAAGAGAAGTCTTTTTTATCGATCTGTCCTCTACCTTGCCACCTTATTCCCTGCAAAGCAACTATATCCAAATGATACTCTTAGCCTACATTTAAAGTAACTTCAAAAGATGTCCGATTTACTTGGACAATCAATTAAATTCTCCTGGAGAGAATGAGAATGTACCCCCAAACGAAAACATTACTGGAAATTGAAAGAAAATCTCAAGAAACAGTTAACACTATGACAGCTGGGATTAGAATGATCGCTCTCCTAGTTTTCAGAGGCTTCCAGACTGATCAGTTCTACCATAAAACTTTAAAATATTTACCCGATCGCCTGTGAAATTATCTTCCCCCACTCTCTTTCTCCTCAGTAAATAAGGAAGGTGATACATTCAATCCAGAAGGAAACTAGGAGAGAAAAGTTATTTACCTTTTGCAAGTTAAGAATTATGGGATTGACTCAGCATACTTCTGGCGTCTAAATCTGTCGTGAGAATAGATAATTCCAAGTGGGATCGTGGGAGCCAAGGACTTTAATAAGATTCTGATCATAATTATAATGATTTTAGAAATGCTGGCTAAGTTGCCAATGAACAAGAATAAATTTACTATCTTTATGGGAACTGAAAACTACTAACTTAAGATATAATAAATTCCATTTAATAACTGAAAATTTTGGTACAGTGGTGCCCTCCTTCCTATTGACTACGGCGAGAGCGATGCCTCCTCGCCGCACCAGGGGGATACCCAGGAGGATGTCTCTCCTCATGTTTCTCAACACATCCCGTAGTCCCTCTGGGGTGCGCCCCGCATGCCGGGTACGAAGGGCCTGGAAAGGCAGGAATCTCCCTTCATCACTGGAGGAGAGACGCTCCATCTCGCGAAGGACCTCGTCGGTAAAGGAGGTACTGTAAGATGGCATCCTTCTAAGAATAGAGATAAAGAAACAAAGGGAAACACAGCGATAAAACGGGGAAGAAATGAGGAGGCAATAGGGAAGGGGACGCCTACTATGACGAAATGCAGTTCTAAAGAAAAAATCACAAGTTAAATAAAAGTAGGAACAGTGGAAAATTGATTTAGAAATGAATGAAAAGCTGAAGTGGGACTATTAATCAGAGATAGGGGACTATACTGAATAACCAGAGATGACACAGTCAGAGGTACTGTTCAAAAAGAGCAGAGCGGCCTGATGTTACTTGGTCGGGAGCCAACAACAGACTGACTGTGGTGAACCAGAGAAGCTACAATAAACTGGAGAAAACAGAAATAATCTGGAATTATCGACTTGAATATAATGAATTTGCAAGATCCCACGAGAATAATCTGAGTTATAGACAAAACAAGTTGATTGTTTTATCTTATCGTAAGCGACGACAGCCACTTAAGACAGACAGTCACGTAGTACTGAAATTCAGATTAAACTGGCAGTACTATAACATAGGATAAGTGCCATTTCCCACTGCTCATTCCAATATACAATTGATGACAAATATTCGCTTATTGATTTTCTCAATAGAATTGATATATTGGAGAGAAACAGTGGCGCTTCGTGGATTTTTGAACTTGTAGGAGTCAAAAAGTATAAGTAGGGCTACAACCCCCCTCCCCAGTATAGTCGCAATGGAAAAGATCACATTGACGTTTTCTGCCATAGACAAATTCAAATGTATGGATGCTGGCATATAAAGGTGCGTACAAATATACGTGCCGCGAACATGAGCAATTCACTTTTAATCAGCTGATTATATCTGTATTTTTACAGAAACTGTAAGATATAGTTATAAAAAGCTTGGCATCAGCTGATTAAAAGCTATTGCTCATGTTCGCGGCGCGTATATCTGTACGCACCTTTAGGCCTACATAAACACAACATGCAAGTTCACAACTCAAAATGATAAGTTACTCACATCATGGTCTACTTTTAATTTAATTCGATTCGTCGATCCTTCTTTGAAGCAAACATTTTGGTGACAGAGTCGTAGAATTTTGCTTCCGTCATCAATTTCTAGAAATACTGTTTTTCAATACACAGGGAAGCTAGTCCATTGAGTCGATTTTGATGGTTGTACTCCTAGTGTTTTTTTCATGCGTTTAAGAGCCGAAAAGGTACGTTCGGCAGAAGCACTTTGTAGCTGGGATAGTGAGCACTAGATGAATTAGTCTGCTTTTTCAATAAAAAAAAGGTAAATTCGTATGGCTTTTGTTGGTGGGGAGTCCCTTGCGGGAAGGTCCCACTGCCTGAATATATAATTAAGCCGTCAATGGGCCTTACGACTGTCATACTTGAGCCGGGACCGACAGTTTAACGTGCCCATCCGATAACACGGGAGTGATCTGGTTAAAAAACTTTTGGTTATGAGAGGGATTGAACCCGGGATCTCTGTGCTGCTATGCAAGCACTCTATTCACTAGACCACGGATCACTCCTGCTTTTTCAATGAATGTCCCTGTTAAATAGTCATTCAATTTAGAAATGCAGTTAATGAAGGAAGAAGAGGAGTAAATCACGACAACTCAGCCTCCAAACTATTTACATTGAAATATTGTCCGTGTCCGTATGGAGACTTCATTAGGTCTTGCAGAAAGTAGAAACATTGTCAGCAAGTCAATCGATTGGATCAAATATCGATTATTTCGTTTCGATAATCCATGTGGTTGAGGAGCTACTTACGAAGGACTTTATTCAATCATTCATATACGAGTAGTTCCTTCCGCGTCCACTTAGCATGCAGCGCAGCGCTAGTGTCGAATTGTAGGAATAGATTAGACTTCCTACAACGCTACAAGCCTTCTTATGTTGCAAAACCTTACTGCTCTGTATCTTTCAATTCCGTATTTTCTATAATATCTTGATATGTATTCGCATGCTTCTATAACCTATAGATACACTATGAAGACATTATTATTGTTCTATCAAAGTGTAGGAACTTCCTCACTTCCTACATGGAGGAATCGCCCTAGGAGAGAAAATATAACCACTGAAAATAATCACACAAGCACAGGCCGCGAGAAACTTGGATCCGTCCTCAAAACGTGACTAAATCACAATTAGAACAATAGCACAATAGAACTTTGACCACTGCAATACTAGTACAGTTCAAGTAATTTTCTAAACCAATATGGAATTGATTGAATTGGAATAATGAAGATTTTATTTCAATTTATAACTGGCCCTTGGGGCTGTGGCAGTCAAATAATATATTCATGTTTACCATTCAGCTTCTAATCTATTGATGCCATACTCTTGAATATAGGCAAAAATTTCTCTGTATGATTGAAGAGTGGTGTGATTTTACCAGAGAAGAACGAAATCATGTTGTATATGCTTTCTCCATAGTTTTATTGACCCACATTAAGACTAGTCTGGTAAGCATATCGTCAAAAAATAGGCGCATATTGTCCTTAAATGAATCGTTAAACACAAAAATTCAGATTTTGTAGATCTCTCAAGATCCTAGAAAATGCTTTTTTCTAGCTCTAGAGTTCATAGTTGAGAGTTAGCGTAGGGATTGTCCTATCATTATTTAACTCTTAAATTTAATAAAGATTGAAAATAGTAACTGCAGTAGCGATTATTCTACATAAACAATATGAGGATACTGTCTAATCAGAGCAAACATGAAGTAATATAATCATTTTCCGAGATATTTATGATATCCTATTATATTAAGCGAGCAATTTCTGTATACATATAAATATTTGTATGGTGTGAAGCTTGATTTGCAATGCCTCACGTTGCGCCAAATCATGAAGCTCCTCCTGGGGGAGTCACTCTCACCTCCAAGGATAGGACAATACACGTAGGGTGATGTAATGCTGTATTTAAATGCCTCACGTATGTAGGGTAAATCTTGTACTGAAAATGGTGTAGGGCTATAATTTTGCAATTGCGTGTGTGGACGCTGAGTGTACACCAGACTGATTGATTCACTACAAGATTCAATACAATTGTCGGAATCGCGGGAGGCCTAAACGCTCGCTCACCCTTGATTCTTCTAATGACAGATTGTATAATGATGAAATTTTTATAAGTAGTGTAGCGGACGCTAAACACTGAATACGGATACCTTAAAATTATTACCTGTGAAGAATGAGCATACAAAATCATACAGGTCGAGCAAAAATCCCGATGTAGATAATTTACGGGACTGCGTCTCTAATAAGTTCTGAAGGATTAAAATACGGTATTTGGACCAAATATCGTTCAGAATATACTTCGAGAACAGAGTCTTGTCGGGTTTTAAGCTCTATTGTAGGAATTTATATGATCTCTGGCTGCATCTGCTGTACAATTGATGTGTTCGCTCCTAAGTCGAGGTTGGTAACAGATAAAAGCTGATATATGAGCAGGTAAGGACAAAGAATAAATATCTCGATCTGACCCCACTCGCTACATCCACTTAGACCTGTTCCAATATCCAGCTTAATTCAATTATTCCAATGATCGTATTCGATCGGTTCTTGATGATATAGAACGTATCAGACACAATAATTGACAGGCTTAAGAAATAATCGAACTCAGAAAACGAATTAACAAAACTGGAATATATTATAATAAAATATATGATCATACAGTGCAGATTCAGAATTTGATTTACAGGTTGATAATAATTTAGCATTAACAGAATAGTTAAAAATTTTCTTGTGCTTGCATGATACCATGCGTGATTCGACAGAATTTTACAATTGATAAAATTTAACAGTTTTGAAAAAATAGTGAAAAATGAATTATAAAATATTTTAAAATGCTCGGGGTCGTGGTTCTGGCAGCGGAGGATAGTTAATCAACTACAAGTTCTTAGAAATTCTATATGAATAAATTCTAGGCTCTTAATAACTAAAAGCGCTTGTCGGCGTGGCCAATAATTTAACGAAGAAAAATTTATGTTTCTGCACTGAAATATTTTCGAAGCGTAGATTGGGGCCCCTTTTAAACTTATAACTCACGTGAAATTCCTTGGCGGTCGTGGTTTTCTTCTTTAGATCAAAAATCGTTTGATCGGCAGCGGATCCAGGCTTCGGTTTCAGCACGTGTGGAATTTTAATTTAATATTTCCTTCACCAAATTAATTAAGGGATAATTTACTTTAAACTTTTAAATTTATCGATTGATGAAAATAAATTTACAAATAACAAATAGATTGGCCTAAAATATCGGCTCACAAATAGAACATATAAAATCGAACGAAAATTTTACAAATAGGTCTTGGTAACTATAAAGAGATCTGAACGGTGAGGATTTCAAAAGGGAAGTGCTGTCTTTTTTCTCTAAGCTTCTTGGCTAGACCTTTCTTCTGAGAATCTCGATGTAATAATTTGCATGAAAATTTGCCATTGGTAGAACGCTTGTGACGTAGACATGACGTCAGTGGCAAGCAGTAGAATATATTCCTTTAATTACAATAATAATTCAATTATGTAATTCTTAAAACTGCTTAATCTTCTAGACATAGTTCCTCTCATACAATGTACATGTGCTAGCGTATATGATAAGGCAGGTTGTTGTCTGATAGTAGATTAACATGTGTTGCTTTCAAACGATCACCTTTTTGGTGCTATTTCTATGCACTATGATTGGCTTAGGCTTGCCAAAGAGATTTATTACCATGTGGTTCAGTTGAATTAATCATTAATAAATTAATATTCTTATACAATTTTTATTAGTTGAGACTGTTATAATTAATTTCTGCCGTTTTATCAATAATATAATTTCATGCTATGACCTAGTTAGTTACAATAAGACCTGACATATAATATAATTTCTTAAATAATAAATAATTTCAACGATAATACATACATTTTATTTTTTTTATTTGAAATTCTTGGTCCTTTATTGATAGTTTTATAATTTTTAGAGATGGTATTATATCTTGCGTGAAGCCAGCATGACATTTGACAATACTTTGAATCAGTCAGCTGCGTTCGAACTGTTTTAAAAACATCTGATCGATAGTAAACAAAGTGTAACCTCAAAATCAATGAGCAATTCATAAATTTCGTGCTTTATTTGCAGAATAATTATAATTTTATTGAATAATTTTCTAGAAAATATTCGGTACAGAACGGTACTCTTATCTAATATACAGTTACTGATAAGTAAGTGTTATCGCTCGGTCGCTAACTATTCCTTTAGCAAATTCTTTCATTTTAAAAGGTAATCACAATTTTTCTCTCTTCTCATGAGGTCTATTTGAAAGATTCATCACACAAAAGCCCCCAGGATATTTTAAATAGGTAATTGGGAGACGAGTCGAAACAATGACTATTTGAAAAATCCGATATTGTGATGAATACACTATTTCATCTCCTTACTTCTACGAAAACTCCACACTTAACACTAAAAACAATATATCGTGCACTTTTGGCTACGAGAAAATAAATAATTGATTGTTCCTTTCATTGGATACAATCGAAATACAATAATTAATGAGGTCTCTTTGGATCCTTCATTAAAACAACTCCACAACTTCCATTCACGGGTGGCTTATGAGCAGACCCATAACTATAACAAATATACAAAATTTCACATATTACTTCTTAAGATTTGAACAGTATTTGCAACAAATATAGATTTTCATCATTTTTTCATGGTTATTACAGGTTTTGACTCTTTATTCTGGCTTTTACATAAATTGGGTGAGAGTGTGATTTAACTTCGGTGACTTGACAATTGTCTACCGTTTGACTCGAGCAATTCCTTATTTGCGCTTAGTACGTTGTGTACAAACAGGGTTACACTTGAAATGGTTTTCTTGATTTTTATCAATGCTGGTTACAAATATTATGCTTTCAAGATTATATTTATCAATTTGAATTACAATTCATGATCTTTTGATGCAACAATAATAAATTTCACATTTGAAGGTAAGAATTTCATTTTCTTTTTAGCTTTTTAGCAATACATTTATATGACATAGAACATGCGCATTTCGTGCAAATTAACATAAATATATATTTTTGGTTGCGTTTTTTACTTATAATTCCACATTAAATAATAGGTTACAATAATTAAATAACGATATTGCTTTGATTCCATTAACATTGACTCTATGATTTCGTACACATTGGTTGGTGTGACGAAGAAAATTATCGAACAGGCTTTGGTTCTGAATAGATTTTTCTATCGATTCTGTATTTCGAGGTTAGATTTACACATTTTTTCAAATAAACTTTGTTTATTTTCTTTCCTCCTATTCACTACTAACTTCATGTTATTTCTAATTTATAATTATTTTCTGTTGATAATACAATTTTTTTCTTTTTTGCATGCCGGTGTACAGTCTGTTTGATTTTAACCGGACATGACTGCGGTGTGAATAGATTCTTCTTAATATTGTTTTCCTTTTTTCTTGAATGCTGGTAAAAGATTTGATGTAGGATTTCAGCCTAACATGACGGCGGTGTAGATAGATCCTTTTTGCCACTGTTTCTCTTTTCTGTATGGTGGGGAGAAATTTGATATTCAATTTTAGCCTAACATGACAGCGGTGTATGAATTTCTATTAGATGATTTTCTTCTTTGACGTCTTGTTTGTTGTTTTGGTCATGGGTTTTCAGTTTGGTGGTGATTTTGATTTGTTGTGAATTTTTGTTTTATTTCTATTGTCTGGCGAACTATCTTCATGAGTGCTGGGTTTATCTGTTACAGGTGCTGTCCTCGGTGGCTCGGAGATACGGGCGGTCGGCGGTCCGGGCTGCTCTTCTACTCGGCGGGCAACGTCCTTGGACTCCTGGTGGTCTGCGCGCGGTGGTACGGGCTGTCCCTCTACCTGATGGATGTCATGCTCAGCTTGGCGGGTGATGTCGTCCGGCTCGTCTTGGCATTCTGCGGGTGGTGGTACGGGTTGTCCCTCCATGCCATTGATGACGTCCTCGGCTTGGCTGGTGATGTCGTCCGTTCCCTCCTGGCGTTCTGCGGGGTGCGGTGCGATCTCAGTCCTAATATTCTCGGTGGGTTGGTTTTCCATACACGTTTCACGTTCGCTTGCCTGTTTTATGACCTCCTCGTCGAGTATGTTTGCTTCTGCATGCATGGGCTCAGTCTCTGGTCCACTATTGATTCTAATTGTCTGACTTTTCTCCTTGATTTGCTGTCCCAACATCCTGCTTCTTTCCGCTGCTTCCTCCAACTGTTGATCCAGTTTCTCAAAACCTTGTTCACTTGCTTTCCTCCACTGTTGGATTTCCTTCTTTAATTCTTCCCTTGCTTTCTTGTTTTCTTTAATTATCTCTTCTCTTGCTTGTTTGTTTTCTTTAATTATTTCTTCTATTGCTTGTTTGTTTTCTTTAATTATTTCTTCTCTTGCTTGTTTGACCTTAACCTCCTTTTCGAGTATGTTTATTTCCGCGTGCGTGGGCTCGATCACTGGTCCAATATTGGTTTTCATTGTTTGACATTCCTCCTCAACTTGCAATGTTACCGTCCTGCTTCCCCCTGCTGCTTCATTTAACCTTTGTTCCAGTTTTTCAAGATCAAAACCTTGTTCACATGCTATCCGCACCTGTCGGACGTCTTCAATTATTTCTTCATTTGCTTGTATGTTTCCTTCAAATGCATTCTGTATTGCTTTCAGGATGGCGTTCCCATCCAGCGTGATAACGAGCGTAGGGTCTTCCTTTGATCGTCTGCTTTCTTCATATGCATCGTTGAATGCTTTCAGTCTGATGCTTACTTCTTGCAAGGAAAGGGTGGGTGTGCGGTCCTCAACTGGCGGCAATGGTTCTGTGACGTTAGATGTGGGCATCTGAACCTCTGGAACGGTGGTACATGGGCGTTTCTCCCGCGCGACATCTTCCGTCTCTGAAATCGCTGATGTGGTCTCCAGGATGCAGTGTGTTTCTTCCATAATTTATTGGATGATACAATGATGCGAGTGCAGTGAAACGTCCGCGAATATGTGAGGTTATGTGAAAGATTACAAATGAATGATGATCAAAAGTTGAGATAGTGTAAAAAAAATTCGTTCAATGAAGAAATACAAAAGTGTGATTCAATAATTTGTTCAGTGATGAAGAGAATCAAATTAGCAATATCGTTGACATAAAACGATGTTAATAAAGGATACACAATGGATAATTATGCGATAACGAAGGTACGTCTCTTATAATTTATTACTCTTATTATTATAAATATTTTACTTTTTATAATTTCTTGCCGCAATCTATATATAGGGCTAGTATTCTTTGCAAAATTTTATATAAAAGCTGCAGCGTTCTACTTGAATTATCCGCAATATATCCGTGATTTAATTTACTTCCCTCTTTATGCTTTAAAAATTTAAAAAAATGTAAATAACTTCAATCCTCTTTTCCATAATTTTTTTATAAATTGTTTCAATATAGACCTAATATTCTTCAAATAATATGACCTTTCTTATGGTATTTCTTAACCTATGACTTATAATATGACCAACTTCGATAACACAATATAAAATTCTGAGTTCGATTCTTTCTCTAAAAATTCATCAATCGATAAATTTCTTTTCTGTTCAAAAATTGGTATGGCACGTTTTGCTGTTTTGTATAACAGTGAACAGTTAATATTAATCTGAAGAAATTCACAACCATGAATTTTTCAAAAAATTTTCCCGTTGTCAGCGCTATAGTATACTGAGCAACTAAATAATCCTCGTAGTCGATTATCCACCTCTTCAATGCCCCACGTTGGGCGCCAAATCATGTGAAGCTTGATTTGCAATGCCTCACGTTGCAAGCCAAATCATGTGAAGCTCCTCCTGGGGGAGTCACTCTCAC
>NC_052507.1:49519165-49586851 GCF_014356525.2 Nilaparvata lugens
TCTCATCTGCCAATTAACGGAATGACTTGAAATTGATAAGATTTTCGATAATCTGGCTTCAGATAAAATTTTAACGAAAAATTTCAAGTGGAAAAGATTGAGCATGAAAATCTCTACAATTATTGTCCAGTAACATTTTAACGTATAAGCTTGCTAAGCGGGGTTCTAGTATGTCATTCTTTGGCCCAGAGCCAGGCTATGGCATAAGTGAAGCAACTGCCTTCCACACAATAAATATATATGGTCCAGGGATCTACACCACCAGCAATGGCAAGGTCACCCTGGTCAAGCACTTGGCAAAGGCTGCTGGCAGACGCAAACCCTCGCTTCACCAGCTGGCTGGTGAGTCTGGGTAGAGGACAGGTCAAGCAGGTGATTGCCCTGATAACTGGACATAGCCACTTCAGGAAACATCTCCACACAATTGGACTCAGAAATGAAAGCCAGATGTGTAGGCTTCGTAATCAGTCTGAAGAGACTGCCAAGCATATCATACTGGATTGCGAAAGTCCAGGAGCTAGAAGAAGGGCTCTGTTTGGCTGCGAACAATCAGGTGATGAATGGGATGTTGGTATAGGGAAGAAACTCCTGGACCTTGTAAAGGACACGGGAGTTGATTTGCCTAACTAACATTTTTTAGGACACATAATAAGCTACGGTTGAGTGTGAGGTTCTTTCTCTGAACCTTTGGATCTTTGAATCCGTCCCTTCAAAATATAAACATAAACATACTGGGGTAATATTGAAAATAAGCTAGAAATTCGAAAAATGATTTATTAATCACATGCAAACTCAATGAGAGAGGCAACTGTTGATTCTAATGTATCTAGATTTAAATGAATAGATAAATGAATAAATATAATTTTATTGCCATTCAACTGATCATAGTTACAGACAACGTCTTATTCTAATTCTAATTCAATACACAGCAAATTCGATATCAAACACATATACATCTATATAAAGATATAAAGTGAAGTCACCGAGTAATGGGTTGAAAAATGACCCTGTATAAATTTAGATAATATATATATATATATATATATAATAAGGGAGAGTAGGGTTGTGTTTGTTCGTGTGTTCGTTTGTTCGCATCAAAACATGTCAACTTGTGGATTGCACACCGGAAAAACGGGAATGATTTAGATCTCCAAATTTTGCACATAGATTCTGAAAATATCAGTCTCGTGCACCTGGAAGTCCAAATTTCAATTTTCCTTCTAGATTTTTCATAATTCATGTTAAAACTCCATTATGGGACATGACACTTTTTATACAGCCAACATAGCTTACATTGTTGTAAAATGTGTTTTTATGAGTGATGAACTTATAGCGTTAGTACAAGACATCATACTATCGCAGCCGCGGTCCAGCGGTAGAGTGCTCGGTTTCAGCGTGAGTGTTCTCTGATCGATTCCCAAATTTTCAATTTTTTTTGTTCTCAATTTTTTCCCTCTAAACGTATAATTATATATACTTTTTTGAAGGAAGTTGTTTTCATTACGTTTGAACTTGAATTTCATCAAATAATATATTACAGAGGGAATGAAAAGTCCGAGAACGGCTTAATATCTCATACACAAAGGTAATTTGATGGCGGGTGTGATAAGGGATCCACTAAAATTGAAAATACTACTTCACTATGACTTCAAAAATCTGGACCGCCATCTTGGATAAGCCATGTTGAATTCAACTTTGTTTTTTTAAGTAGGAAGGTGGTCATCCACTGGTTTCAATACGGAATTTCAAGGCAATTTCACGGAATATCGTACCCTTTGGAAGATTTTTTAAAAATTCATATTGAAATCATGTATTGCATGACCACCTTCATTTGAGATAACAAAGTTGCATTCAATATAGCAGACCAGATTTCGAAGTCATAGTAAAGTAGTATTTTCAATTCCAGTAGGAACCCCAATCACACCCACCGTCCAAGTTCTCAAACTTTTCACCCACTCTGTATGTGAAATTTTTCAACAAGTGTAGATGAATGGACATGGGTCCATTATCACTTCCAAACACACAAATACGGTAGAGCAGAAGCTATATATTATACACTGGATATAGGTACTTGCATTAGCCAGATGTACACTAGCTGGATTTACACTAGAAAGAAATACACTAGTTAGATGTACACTACACTGGATATACACTACACTAGCTAGCTACTTGCATAGAAGCTTGTAGGTTTCAATTAGTAAATGCTAAGTGTATGTGTATGGTCTCGTCATCTGTTACATATACTTGTAACATGCTACATGTGATTTTGTTGCTTCCCTTTACTTCATTTTCCTTATTCTTCATAATGAAACTGCAACAACGAAGCTGCGCTCCTGCTCCTTGGAGGGAACAATAATCAATTCTAGAAATACTTTCTTGAAGCTATTGGATTGATTTATAATCGAACCGTTCACGTGTCTGCTCAGTCATTCTTCTATTTGTAGCCTATAGATTTTTCTACGTTGTTCAATTTTTTGTATTTGTGTTGCAGTACTTTGGGGCGTCGACGATGGTGCTTGCTCCAGCGTCAGTGACGTACGCGACCGTCAGTCAGCATGACGTCTACGCCATGTGACGCAGCAGACGCACTTGCAGCTCTTGCTGATCAACACACTTCCACCTTGTTACTACCACCACGAGAACGCTTTTCCAAATGCGCCTACCCATGTTTAGCAATATTTTTTACTGTTAGTTGTACTAAAAGAAAGGCTCCACTGTTTCTGTGACATCGACAACCTTGAAGTGTGATCTCCTCTTAATATACTGTGAAAATAACTAAAAAAAAACTAATATATTATTAATTTGTGAAAGTATGATGCGAAGTCAATTCTCAAAATCAGCTTTTGATAGCCACTGTTATATGAATTCCACTTCAAATTTTAGAAATACCACATGTGTCTGAAATACATTATTTTTCCATGTCTTTACAATATACCTATCGTCCATGTTCTTGTGATAATTAACTTATGTTTTCGTCATTTTAAAATTCAAATAGTAATGCCAGAGAAAACTATTATAATATCAGAACTATCATTATTGGATTGCATAAATAATTCATTTGTTCCAGTTTACCACAATTATCACCATTTTTTTCTTCTATGATAGATAGATAGATAGATAGATAGGCTGCCTTTATTTTAACCTGGAGGGCGAAGTTAGGGCGCAGCCGGCCCTCTCTCCCACTTAACCCTCCTATACAATTCTAATGCATCTACATCGCAAACAACATAAGGAAATAATCTCTTAAATATAATAATAAGTAATATGATAGAAAAAAAATGTAAATACAATTCAATAATTGAAAAAAAAATTAATTTAATTTTGTAGAATATATTTTGGACTGAAATAAAATTAAAAAAAAAGTTAGAAAATAGAGTTATAGGAAATTTTTTTTTTTTTATTTTTAAGCAAGAAACAAGAAAATTTCATGCAAACACACACCTTTCACACAAGCAAACACACCACGCATACACACCTCCTTATCCTATGCCCCGATCGTCCTCCCTCAGCCACGCCAAGACCTCCGCGCCGAACAGTGTCCGCCTCTCCACACTCCTCAAAGATGCGGGTAAGCTATTCCACAGTCTGCAAGCGGTCACACAGAACGACCTATTATATGTCACAGTGCGATGGATGGGAATGCTCAACAGGCTCGCACCATGCCTCGTATCTCTTCTGTTGATTCCTGCGAGGAATTGAAATTTCTGACTCAAGCAGAGAGGAGACCCAGTTGCCAGAACCTTGTGGAGGAGCATCAGCACATGATAAATTCTGCTGTCTCGAAGCCTCAAAATACCCATCTGAGTGATGTAAGGGCTTATGTGGACGTCCCTTTCAAGGCCAAAGACGAATCTCACGCAGTAGTTCTGAGCCCTTTGCAGTCTTTCAGAAAGAGTCACTGTCATGTCCTGTATGACCACATCTCCATAATGGAAATGCGGAAATATCAAGGTCTTCACAAGCATTATTCTCTCCCGTAAGGGGATAACAGCTCCAATTCTCTTCAGTGAGTGAATGCCTGCAAGGACCCTGTTGCAAGTCTTTGTCACTTGTTCAGTCCAGTCTAGATGTCTGTTAAATGTAAGTCCTAAGTTTGTAATGTTTTCACTATAATCCAGTCTATGAGAGTTGATTTCGATGAAAGGTCCATGGTTAAAGTCAAGTTGGTTCAAAAGTCTCCTATTACCTATAATGATTGTTTTGGATTTTGATTCATTAATTTTCAATCCATGCTGTGCTGTCCAGAGTGAGACAGCAGTCATTCATGAGAGTAACTGCTTCACCAAAGTTATCAGTCTTCAAATGTCTATAAATCTGTAGGTCATCTGCATAAAGATGATATCTGGAGTGTCTGAGTCGGTCAGTTACGTCATTTACATACAAACTAAACAGTAGTGGTCCCAACACTGAACCCTGAGGTACCCCCCTGTTCACCACCCTCCATCGAGACGTGCTGTCCAATCGAACACACTGCTGTCTGTCAAGAAGGTATGACCTCACCCATGCCACACTTCTCTCAGAAAAACCATAATTTTTCAGTTTTTTCAAAAGCAGTGGGTGATAGATACAATCGAATGCCTTGCTCAAGTCAATCAACACCACCAGTGTAGATTGTCTCCTATCCATGGCCATTCGAATGTCATCTGAAACACAGAGCAAAGCTGATGTGGTGCTGTGTCCTCCTCGGAATCCAGACTGATGTTCGCTGATGATTCCTTTCCGAGTAATATAGCCGCTCATTTGCTTATGAGCAAGCCTCTCCTGACCCTTAGACAAGACAGACAGTATGCCGACCGGCCGATAATCAGAAGGAGAAGTGGGTATCAGGAACTTTGTTGAATGGAATGATCATGGAAAATTTGAATGCAGATGGGAAGCTGGAGGTCATAAATGAAGTATTGTATAAATGTGTGATAAACGGAGAAATGAGAGGCAGAATTAGTTTGATGAATCTCACTGGAAGTGCATCGGCGCCGACAGCATTACTCTTAATATCACAGATTGATCTAATGACATCCATCTGCGTTACTGCTGCCAAGTGAAACTCATCATCACACCGTAACACCTCATAATTATTAGAATACTCATAGGCCAAATCCAAACTCACCGGAACCTGAGAGAAGTGACAGTTCAATTCTTCAACAGTATGTCTGACCACCAACTTGGACTTATCCTTGCCTGCCCCGAGAGACTTTAAAGCGCGCCATTTGGAAGCCATTGATCTATTAGAGTTTAACAAATTTTTGAAATATTGACTTTTGGAATTTCTAATTAACTGTTTACATCTATTTCTTTTTGCTTTGTATTCGTCAAAAGTATTTGTATTGTGTGTTCGTCTGGCCAGTGTACATAGTCTATCTCGTTCTTTCATTAATTGTTTGATATCCTGAGTAATCCATGGAGCTGGTGTCCTGGTGACACGTCTTTTCCTTAAGGGAACATATTTATTGAAGAGATATTGTAGATTATTGACTATTATTAAAAGGATGTTATTGATATTATTAGTGTAGTAAATTCTTCCCAGGGCATGTGAATTGTCTTTTGGAATAATGCTGTACTATCTATATTTTTGTAGTCATAATACTTGATTATTTTTGGCTTCATTTTGGGAGACTTAATGGTGTACACGCAATATATTAGATCATGTCCAGAAAGTCCGGGAGCTGGGATTTGTCCATGAGTTCTTACCAATTTGGGATTAGAGACTACTATTAGATCAAGGAGGGTATGGGATGTAGCCGTATGGTGGGTGGCCTCCAGAGGGAGCAGAGTCAGGTCGCATGAGTCAAATATTGTCGTCAGTTGTGTTCTGTCAAAAGTAGCCGGTCCTAACAAGTCTGTGTTGAAGTCTCCCATAACAATAACATGGTTATAATTGGCCATACACTGCGTAAGACCCTCTTCAAACTCATCCATAAAGCCTATGTGAGGCGGTCTATAACAGACAGCTAACAAAATTTTCTGTCTTGAAACAGTTATTTCTAAAAACAAATATTCTGGCTTATTAGCTCTAGATGTATCAGATTTGAACTTCGAGACTGGCTTCAGTTCGCTTCTAACATATGCCGCCACTCCTCCTCCACCCTTATGCAATCGGTCGTTCCTAACAAGAGTGTAACCATCCAAATCAACTCCTCGTGATAACACAAATGGCTTCAACCATGTTTCACACACCAGGACCACATCGCACTGATTCGACTCAAAAATATACCTGAATTCGTCAATGTGACAACCAACAGACTGTGCATTAACATGAGCTATCTTAAGAAAACCAGAAAAGGGCTGTAGTTTATTTTGAAGCAAACATTTGGTGTCCGACGCGGCAGATCGGTCATCTACAGCACTCATAGCTGTTCTTTAACGAGAGCTGCAGTCCGCAACCGCATCTGAGTGAGAGCAATCGCAAGCTATAAGTAACGAGAGGCAGTTTAACTTTCACATTCATACTTTCAATCATACATGCACATCCAAACATACTTACAAAAAAAATATATGTACCAATACTGACGATAATACTCACACCCATTACTGTGGGCCAGTATTAAACGATTAATTCAAATTGATTTAAATCAATATCAAATAATAAGTGAGCAAAACTATTACAGGCCTATAACTTCAGCCCCTGTTTGATAAAATTTAATAACAAACAAACAAAATCACAAATAACAACAATCGGGTTTAGATACTAATCTACCTGGGTAGGTATTATCTGAAAGTGATATGAGAAAAACAACTAACTTTATTAACAGAACTAATAAGACTCGGTACCCACAATAAAAACATTATAGCAAACTCCGCACATGACATAAAAAGAAAAATGATAGTGAATTTAATAGTATAGAACATGAGAAAAAAAAAGCTCATCCAGAACATGAATATATTTCTTTATTATGTCTGTGATCAGCAGATATGATCTGTTTCATTGTAGAATAATAACTCCAACTTGAGGATTTAGATAGAAGATAGATATATCCTATGGTAGTGTTTACGAGAGCAAGCGATCAAATGATTGAGCTGAAAGTAGAAGAATGTTCACGAGAAGAATGGCTTATTAGCAATGTAAAACATTGGAATGATACCCGTTTTGATAAGAAAGTATAAAAATGTCATTCAATGTCTTGTAAATCACACTTTTCCTTAATGAATTCCCCCTAAAGATGGAATCTCTCCTCACAATGGGTTCATTTGTCCACTTATCTTATTTTAATAGGTACGGTATGTAAAATTTAAACAGTGAATAATGAACATCTTAAGCTGCGTTTACACCGGAGTTACCGTATTAAAACGAGCTGGAAAGTTATCAACTTGACTGAATCGTCAAAAATGTACCAAAGTTAATAACAGAAAATTCCTTGTTATCAGCAAGATTTATGTTACCCATTGAGAGTCGGTAAAGATCAAAATGAATGTGTTATGTTTTTAAAAATGAATTATTGTTAATAACGAAAGTTAATAGCCCCTTCTAGCGCATTGACTTTTGATAATAATTAACTTCTTCTATATGCCGGCTCCGCGACGGAGATTGGCGATCATCAATGCAATCTGGACTGCAGCTCAGAACAGGGATATTGAGTCAATGTTGAACCATTCTCTCAGGTTCTTCAACCAGGATGTTTTCCTTCTTCCAGGCCGTCGTCTTCCTTCAATCTTGCCCTCCACGATCAACTGCAGCAATCTGTACTTTTCATTGCGCATCACATGTCCAAAATACCGAAGCTTCTGGCTCTTAATGCAGTGAACAACCTTCACTGTCGTCCCGATTCGTTTCAATACCTCAGAATTCCTCACCCTTTCTGTCCATGAAATACGTGAAAACTTGGTTGAAACTTTGTCAAGCATCATACAAGTTTATTTATAAATTACAAAACATGCTCTATTTGTCTTGAATTTAAATCAACCACTTTCGGTGATCCTACAACCGAGCCCATCACTTTGGCTAAGGAAATACAGAGTGAGCATAAAGTCTTGCCCTGATTTTAAAAACTTATTACAGAATAACCGTTTGACATATCAATTCATATCTGGCGCTGTTACATAGGTTAGTGTTAGTAGTTTTTTTTTAATATCACTTACGTTAGTAACTTCAACGTGTGCCCCCTTGGTAGCCCAGAGAATGTTGAAGCGGTATTCCAGTTCTCGCCAGGTGTTTTGTAACATGTGTTCACAGTACCCACATCAGCTTCTATCCTAGCCTTCTATTCATCGATGTCAGCAACTGGTGTGGCGAAGACTCTGTCCTTAATATATCCCCATGAAAAAAGTCAAGGGGAGTAATGTCTGGTGAGCGGGGTGGCCAGGGTGTTGGACCATCCCTTCCAATCGATCGATCCGGAAAAAAATGTTCCATCTAGGAAATTACGCACTATCAAAGCCCAGAGGGGGGGGGTGCTCCATCTTGCTGGAAAATTATCCATGGTTGATAATCTTCTAACTGTGGTGCAATGAACTGTTGCAACACGTCTAACTAAATGTTAGGGTTTATGGTTTTTTTCCGTGAAGAAAAACGGTCCAAAAACCTGTTGTGCATTAAGTGGCACCAAACATTAACTCTTTCACTGTCTTGCTGTAACTGTACAGTAGCGTGTGGATTCTCTGATCCCCATATACTGACATTATGCTATTTACAATTCCACTGACATTAAAACTAGCTACAGATGGATTCATCTGTAAAACATAATGCGATTTAAGTAATCGTTAGCGCCATCAATCCTGTTGAGAATCTCAGTTGCGAATTCTGCACGTCTCAGCAAATCATTCGGTTGCAAGGCCTGCACGATTTGCACTTTATAAGCATGTAACCTAAGCCTTTTATGAAGAATTTTCACAACACTTGCTTGCAGTATTTGAAGTTCATGTGATACTTGACGAGTTTATTTAGACATACTCCGTTGAAATGATTGCCGAACACGATCAACAGTTGCTTCACTCACACTAGGCCTGCCACTTCTAGGAAGATCTTCAATGCTGCCTGTTTCTTTGAACCTGTCATACCATCGCTTTACTGATTTAACATCAGGAGGGCTGCGTCCATAATAAGCCCGATAATTACGCTGAACACTGATGGGCGATTTCGTTTCGTGAAACCAAAGCACACATTGTGCTTTTTCCTGCTTCGACGCCATTTTGACCGCAACTAATGTGAACTAACAGACAACGTCATTGTTTAGGACCACTACAGCGTCATCTATTGGTCAAAAATACTACTAACACTAACCTATGTAACAGTGCCAGATTTAAACTATTATGTCATACTGTTATTCTGTGATAAATTTTTAAAATCAGGGCAAGACTTTATGCTAACTTTGTATTTGTTCAGCACAGAGTACGGCACTATACGTATTCAAGTAGGCCTAGTGCTCGATTACTCAGTGATGTTAGGATCAGTTGACACCCTCACCCACAACTCATCTGCAACTTCACACTGATACCTTAATCCTCCTCACACATCCGCTGACAATATATTTCAGGACACGTGTCATTATATATATTTGACGCGAAATAACATGAACAATGTCCCGTTAACACTCAGTTCATCCATCAATATAATCGACTAACTTATCAAGAAGTGCCAGAACTGCTTGTTCAACTATAAAATTACTTTTTATCTTGAATTTTGAATTTTCTTTTTCTAATTCAAATTATTCTAAATTTCTTGGAAAATTAATATGATTTTGTTGAATTGACAGCTACACCCAATAAAATTAATTAAATTAATTAACAAGTTTGCAACATGATGATAACTTAGCTATTCTGCTTTTTTAAGGAAGTTGGCTAGATTATTCGATCAATAAACTGTTATTTTCAGTAGATTGATCATTTTCAGCTGTTGAGAAATGAGATAAAGCTACGTTTGCACTATGTAGCTGGGAGAGCTATATAAAATTTGAGCTACATATAGCTCTGTCAGCTACATATAGCTCTGCTAGATGTAGCTCTGCTATAGGTTGATTTGACGCTAATTTTATGTAGCAAAGCTACATGGCTGTAGCTCTGCTACATGTCAATTTTTGTTTATAGCTGAGCTAGATGTAGCTGCTCTGTCCTTGTAGGAAGGCTTTCGCAGCTGTTTATTGCTGTTAGCTGCAGTTGAGTGCCAGCTGGGTTCACACCAGATATACTGTACTCATTTGTTGTCAGAGTGCTAGTAGGTTATTGCATAATTGCGAGCATTTCTTATTGTGCAATAATGGAGAGTGAATTTGACTGGGATGGAGACAAATTTATTCAATATCTTCTTTTTTCTCTGTGCTGTCATTTTCATGCCATTACTTGTAGCAGAGCTACATATAGTTTGGAATAAACCATTATTCACTGCTCAGTTCCCAACCAGATGCCGAAGGAGAAGATAGTTCTTGCAGCAGCCGCTGCTTTCACCGCAGCTACTGTGATGTTTTCAGCACAGAGAAGAGAAAGAAGACATTGGTTAATTTTGTCTCTATTCCAGTCAAATTCACTCTCCATTATTGCTCAATAATGTATAGATCAATAAGAAATGCTCGCAATGCGCAGTAACCTACTAACAGTCTGGCAATAAATTAGTACAGTATATCTGGTATAAGCCTAGCAGGCACTAAACAGCTGCAAACAGCAGTGAACAGCTGCGGCAGTCTTCCTTCAAGGACAGAGCAGCTACATCCAGCTCTGCTATAAACAAAAATTGACATGTAGCAGAGCTACATATAGCTCAGATTCTCTTTGATGTTTACCGAGAAATTTTGAAAGCTCATTTTCTGCTATATAGCTGAAAAATAGGCTTAAAACTGCTATATAGCGGGGCTGTATAGCAAATCTCTAGTGTCACTTTCTGAACTTGTGGCAGAGCTATATAGCTGAGCTACATGTAGCTCTGTTTCATAGTATAAACCCAGCTTTACAATTATTCTGGAGACAACTTTTCCAAACACCCAGAAGTAAAGGACACGCTCTAACGTCTAACATCATATTCAGGATCAAAAGAAGTCGAAATAAACCAATACATTTTCTGAGATTTTTCATTTTTAAGTAAAAATTGATATTTCATCACTCATAAGCATGCATTATAGTCATTCACTATGATACTTGAGAAAATGGGAAAGATATTGAGGTTGAAATACATTCCAATTATTAAATCTATGATTTAAAAATCTAGCTAATTAGTAAACCAAAAAATAAAACTCTTGCAACAATATGTCTGTCAAAGCAAGCGGTCATTGAATACAAGGCTCGTTTTGACACACTATTTACTCTCGACTTACTCCTGCAACAGCCTGTGATGAAACCCTGTTTTGTGCCAGTAAACGGCAGCACGCACTCGGTAGTATTATCAATATTCAGTTTACTCTCTCCTGACAGGTCGACTGTTTGTATGTGATTCTGAACTCTGTCAATAGGTAGCGCAGTTTTGTATCAACTTTCTATTCTATTTCAAATGAATTTCTAAAACAAAACAAAACTTGCAATTCACCCTTTCATATTCAATCTGATCTTCTCCAAAACTCTATTTCCCAATCATTTCACAATCAGCATGAATTCAAACTAAATCATGATTATTTCAAAGTCAATTTGTATTCTCTCAAATAATAAAATTGATGTCCAATTAATGCTTTCTCCACAACTTTTTATGGAACGTAAGCTATGTGAAATCTGAGGGTAGAGTATTGCAAGGAAATTGAGACATTTTCTTCTCCATAGAAAATAAAAAATTCTGGATCCGCTTCAGAGAGGCACTACAAATATATAGTGAGCGGCTCGCACTACAAATTTGCAAAGGGGCCCACATATCGATAATCCGGCACTGAATATTACACTTCAAAGTTGTCGATTTCCCACAAAAACTCAGTGACGCCCACAATAATTTGTTTCCAATATTAATGATTAATCTACCGTTAAGACATGACAAAATGTCAACAATTTTGTGGACAAATGTCAACATTTGGGATAAAATTACGCTTATTAATGAGTGTGAAAAAAGATCCTGAGCTGTTAAGTGTTATACTGTATCTGATTGAGCAGTTACTGTTATTTATAGTGATCAACTTTTATGGAAAATAGTAGGTACTGTGTAGCCTAATAATAAGTATGATTTATTGTTACAATGGGATCAACTTCAAGCTGTCACTGTTGATTGGATGGGATGCATTATTATTTGCCAATAATGCTGACAGTTTGAGGTGAATCTTAATATAGGTACTACCAATCCTGATCATATCAACCCTTAGTTGTTGTGTTTGAGGGATCAACGTACATATAACATATTATCGAATCTTGTTTAAAAATCATGTTTCTCCTCATTAATTACATGTTGAGAACAATGGAAATTAATTAATCTGAATTTTATTTAAAGATTCAATTCAAACGCATGTAAGAAAATTATATGAATTATTAATCATTATAATATTATACAGGGTGATTCATAATTATGGTAAATAATTCAATACGTGATAGTAGAGGTAAAAATAAGAAAAAAAGTTCATATAAACATATATCCATAAACGCTTCATTAGCGAGCTATACAGAGTGAAAGATTTCGCCCGGAATTCAGTTCCTCTGGTGAAATACACCGATGCTGAATTGTTTGGCGACTAGTTTTTGAGAAACTTATGCTGGATTCATATGGAAAAATATCTGAAAAATTGAATAAAACTAGTCTGGAAGCTGTAGTGTGAGTAGTTTTTGAGAAAAAAGTTGAAATATGCAAAAAATCCAAGTAGAAAAACACAGACTTCTACGTTTGATGCCCAATAACTTTCTTTAATGACCAGTAAACAAATAATTCCTCGCAATAAAAATTATAGAGAATTTGATTCTGAAAAGAATGATGTAAGCTGTGTGAACTAAATTTGAATAAAAGTTGGATAAAATGTATTCTTATGTAGTACATTACACCACAAAAATTTGCTGTTTTATGAGGAGAGAAATAATAACTCATAAGTTGTAGCTGATTGCAAATAAAATATTCGGTTTTTTATGAAAAGTTTTTTTTTATATGAGAGTAGCATATCTAAATAACATTTAACTTATACCAAAAGACTAGTAGATCATGCCATTGAGCCTGGGGGGAAGCTCGAACAGAAGTAGATGATCTCCTAAGATTCCTGCCCAAATGTTTACTGAAAACTGATGTTGTGGAAGATTAGGATTAATGGCATGAGAATTCTCAGCTGCCCAAATATGTTGGTTGTGGACGTTAACGATAGCTGTTCTTGTAAAGTGTGCCTCGTCGGTAAATAAAACGGTTGTTAAAAAGTTTGGGTAAACAAGTTTTACTAAAAACCATCGGCAAATACCAGCACAGGGAATACAGTCTCGTGGCAATAGAGTATGAACTTTCTGGAGGTGGTATGGATGTAATTGTTGCTATTTTAGTATTCTCCAAATGATAGATTGATTGACATTTAACTGCACTGACAATTCTCTTGTGCTCTTCTCTGGATGTTCATAAATTTCATTAAGAACTTGTTCTTCTAACTCAACAGTCATAGTAGATCTGTCTGCATAACTATGCTCTTTGGATATCAAAGAATCTGTTTCAGACAGACGTTGATGAATAGTGACAAAAAACCTTGAACTTGGACATACTCGGTTAGGAAAGTTCTCTTGATACAAACGTCTTGCTTCAGTACTATTACAGTAGTGTCCCATTCCATACATTAAATGCATGCCAGCTAATTCGGAATATTTATAATGTCTAAAATTACCTGTCATTTTTTAAAAAGTTAACACTTAACACAAAAGCAAAGTTGAATGGTTGCAAATAACTGGTTAATAGATTAAACAAAAAACACAGCGCGGTTACAGTAGGCCTAACTTACTGTTTGTTTTTTTTTTTTTTGTTCAACAGTGAGCTAAAATATTTCTGAAAATAATTTTCAGCTGATAATTTCTTTTAAATATTTTCTTATTTAAAACATAATAAATCAGCTGTTTTGGAACAGCTGTTATTAAAATCCATGTTTTATTTGCAATCAGCTACAACCTATGAGTTATTAGTTCTCTCCTCATAAAACAGCAAATTTTTGTGGTGTAATGTACTACATAAGAATACATTTTATCCAGCTTTTTTTAAATTTAGTTCACACAGCTTACATAATTCTTTTCAGAATTAAATTCTCTACAATTTTTATTGCGAAAAATTATTTGTTCACTGGTTATTAAAAATGTTATTGGGCATCAAACGTAGAAGTCTGTGTTTTTCTACTTGGATTTTTTGCATATTTCAACTTTTTTCTCAAAAACTACTCACACTGCAGCTTCCAGACTAGTTTTATTCAATTTTTCAGATATTTTTCCATATGAATCCAGCATAAGTTTCTCAAAAACTAGTCGCCAAACAATTCAGCATCGGTGTATTTCACCAGAGGAACTGAATTCCGGGCGAAATCTTTCACCCTGTATAGCTCGCTAATGAAGCGTTTATGGATATATGTTTATATGAACTTTTTTTCTTATTTTTACCTCTACTATCACGTATTGAATTATTTTACCATAATTATGAATCACCCTGTATAAAGGTCTTACTCGTGATGAGATGTTGATGGAAGCTGAAAAATTCAAATGGAGAGAACTCTAATGAATAAAACCATAGAACTAATATGTCTATAACCATAGAACTATAATGTCGAATGGTATGAATAGTTTTGTGGCTTCATATTGAAAAAACTGTTGCTAATTTGACATATCTTTCAACGCGCTTTTAACAATCAATCATTGTAATTCATGAAGGCAGTCCAAAAATAGCTAACACTGGATTCCACAATTCCTAATATCATGAATTCTTCCTTATTTTCATGTCAAAAATCAAAATCTACTGGTCAAATGTAGCAAATACTATTACAACTCCAAAGTGGGAAACGACAACTTCTTAACTTGTTTATGTTTTAACTTCATGTTTCAAATTGATGTTGATTCTTACATGAAAAAAATGATTTGATGGAACGGAATCACTCATTACAGAACAAATTATATCTGGGGCAGTGAGGCAGATAATATGCAGACTGAAAACGTTAATATGAAAGTTTTTCAATGGAATCAATGATGTTTCTCAATTAAGTCTTTTATGCTGAGGATAATGCCCATTATAGGCTTGTGCGTAGATAATAAGACGGATGATGATGAGAGATGAGTAGACCTACAGCTTTAGTTGGGCTCCAAACCACCGGGAAGTGATTTTCAAACAAACAAATTATATTTACAGGAGTTCGGCTCTTAAAGTGGTCGCCCTTACAAAGGGAATTACAGGGGCATGGAGCTAAAACTTATCTCATGTATAACTTATCAGCGCGACCACGGTACTAAATCGCTTCTCAATTTGTATATTGAGAAATAGGATTTGGAAAGTCATTTCAACGTTACAAACATTTTTAGCTAGTCCACTTTCCATGGATTTTCATTTCCACCTTTAATGAGAAACTTAATTCCCTTTCAACCCAAAAATATATCATGTGAAAATTTCTAAACTCAAATATGCATGTGAATGTCGTCAGAGCTACAAATATACATCAAATAGCTGATATAATATATTTTTTACAGACTGTTAATGCTGTAGTATGGCACGTATCTCTCTAATTATTAATTACATTGCCGTCAACATGACCTGTTAATTTTATATCTCCCCCTTGTAACAAGAACAGATCGGGCTATTTCAATATTTTTATATCTTCTGAATGAATGTTGAGTACTGTATACCTAGTATTGGAGAGAAATAATTTTTTGCATAAAGTGCAAGAACGTTTGACATTATGTATTATGTTGCTAAATATCATAGTTCTCTCATTTACACTGCATTTGCATTTTTCAGAAGTATGGAGAATTTGTATGTTAACTTGATGAATCTCCCCTCGAATTTAAAAGTAATTCAAAATCGTGCTCACAGATTGCAGATGTATTAATACTCGTAATACTGGGTGGAGCAGTCATTCATACCACACAATATTGAGAAAGCTCGTAACATGATGTTTTATGGATGTTTGAGCAAACGTAAAGTTATAAAACTAGGCAAATATGCATTTAAACAGATTTAAGAACTGTTTTCTCATTATTTTAATTATTTGAAACAATTCATAATAAAATATATTTAAAGGTGATGGTTTCTTGATCCATTTCGAGCTGCTTTGTATTAACACACTTTTTTATGTATTTGAATACGGAATGCAGTCAATTTATTAAGTAAATAATTAAAAACATTTACTCAACAGTCTGTTGAAAATGATCGCTAGACGGTCGAAAGTACTTCAGTCAGTAAGTAAAAGTATTTAATTATTTACTTGATAAATTGACTGCATGTCGTATTCAAATACATAAAAAATTGTGAAAATATATTTGTTACTGCATAAAATATCTCTAATTTTGCTTATCCCTTGAACTGTTATTGTAAACAGTAATTTGAAATAATTATGCTAATAAGCATGTTCATGGTTGTTCAGGATGTAATAATAATGTTGGGATGTCAATAGTTATCCAGATGCTTATTAACAAAATTATACATTTCTCAAAAGAATATTTTTTCTCAAATGTCACTCATAACTTGCAAGTACTTCAAATCACTTTACTCCATTCATTCCAAATGTTCGATGAAAATGATTTCCAATCAATAATCCACAAATGATTGAAAAGTTCTCCACCAAAGATAAGTATATATAATTTACATATTATACATCATTTCAAATGACTGGGCTTTGAATGACGTTTTTGTAGAGATACTCCACATTTTCTCATTTGTAGAGTGAATTGAAAGTACTTTGAAATGATTTAATTTGTCCTAGAACGTGATGAAAAATATAAAATCACTTGCAATCAGTTTCAAGATCTTTCAAATCATTTATTTGCTACTTAGGACATATTTTCATTGACTGAATAGATGACATAAAACTGTTTTCTCAAATCAAAGGAGAACGCATAATGCAGAATATAAACGTACAATCATTTTTTACATTTGTTATATGGAGCATTATAAATTAAAAAAAAATCATATGAAGGAAGCTTGGATTTCATTTATTGAAGTTAATATTAAATATTTTGTATTTTGATACCACCTCTATCATAAAGTAAATGTGCATGTAAGAGATTAGAATTGAGAGATAACCAAGAATGCAATTGTTGTCGTATGATGAGAGAAATATTCCATGTTGAATGAATAAATGAAGTTCGTATAAAACGTGCACTTATTTATGACCTCTTGAATAATATTCCATAATTTTCTGAATTCCACAATTGCATGACAATACTATGAATGTAGAAAGTGAATAATGAGTTGGGGATGAACAATCGAAACCCATGGTCAATCTTTTTGAAATATTGCAATTAATTCACTTCCACTTACTAATAAATTTGAAATTCAATTCCCAGAAGAGAGTCGCACAGTAACATAGACGACCGCCGTGAAGCTGGCCCCAACATATCAAGCCCAAAATTTGAAACATATCCCAATATCTAGGGATTTTTCGGGCTTCCAGAATATTCGAGTTTCGAATTTTGGGCTCAACCGGAAATGGAGTTTATAAGGGTTTATATATTGGCGGGCCAGCTTCACGGTTGACCATCACTCGCGAACATCAACGATCTTGAAGCCGAAGGTGTCATTCGATAGAGCGAATTTTATACTATTTTCTATTTTCTATTTATATACCACATTCAATACCATTTTCAAATTTTGGGCTCAAAAAATACGACCGTGAGAGACTTTGAAAGTTTGCAAATTCAGCGGGCCAGCTTCACGGTTAGCCCGCGACCATCACCGTTCTTGAAGATGAATGTGTCATACGATAGAGCGAATTTGAGCTTTCATTCTATATCATTTTCAAATTTTGGGCTCAATAATTACGCTGTGGGCAAAGAAAAACCGTTGGAAGCCCGGTGGCGGGGGGGATTGTATTAAACGAGGTCCCTTGTCGCCCCAGGGGAAGTGTATTCCAGAAAAATTTGATGAGAATCGATGAAACAAGTCTTCAGCTATCATGTGATACCACAATTAAATTTTGGGCTCAACAATAACGCCATCATTGGGGTGGAAGGGTTGTAGGGAACCAGGTCCCTTGTCGCCCCAGGGAGAGTGTATTCCATGAATATTTGATGGAAATCGATGAAAGGAGTCCACAGCTATCATATGATACCACTTTCAAATTTTGGGCTCAATAATCACGCCGTAAGCGAGGGGAAGGGTTATAGATCCCTTAAAGCCAGGTCCCTTGCCGCCCCCAGGAGGGGTGTATTCAAGAGAAATTTGATGGAAATCGATGTAACAAGTCCACAGCTATCATATGATACCACTCTCAAATTTTGGGCTAGATTATCAAGCCGTCAGCGGGGTGGAAGGATTGTAGGTAACTAGGTCCCTTGCCGCCCCAGGGAAGGCGTATTGAAAAGAAAATTGATGAAAATCGATGAAACAAGTCTACAGCTATCATATGATACCACTTTCAAATTTTGGGCTCAATAATCACGTCATCAGCGGGGGGAAGGGTTGTGGATAGCCAGGTCCCTTGCTGCCCCCAGGGGAGGGATATTTCAGGAGGATGTTATGGAAATCGATGAAACAGGTCTTCAGCTATCATGTGTTATCAATTCCAAATTTTGGGCTCAACAATATTACGCCATCACCGTTGGGGGAAGGGCCATTGTAAGCGTCCCCTATATCTGTGGTGACTTTCTCGAAACCCAAACAAATCAAATTAAATGTTTTATTATTGTAGTTCAGGAACACAAATTGATTTAAATCGATGTAACAAGTCCACAGCTATCATATGATGCCACTTTCAAACTTTGAGCTCAACAATAACGCCGTAAGGGTTGGGGGGGGGAAGGTTTGCAGGTAACCAGGTACCTTGCCGCCCCCAGGAGAGGAGTTTCACAAAAGAATGTGATTGGAATCGATGAGACAAGCCCACGGCTATCATATGATACCATTTTTAAATTTTTGGCTCGATAATCATGCCGTCAGCGGGGGGGAAGGGTTGTAGGTATCCAGCTGGTGTCACATCCCTTGCTGCCCCCAAGGAATGTGTATTCAAGAAAAAATTGATGGAAATCAATGTAACAAGTCTACAGCTCTCTTATGATACCACTTTCAAATTTTGGGCTCAATAATCACGCCGTCAGCGGGAGGGAAGGGTTGTAGGTAACCAGGTCCCTTGCCACTCCCAGGGAAGGTGTATTCCATGAAAATTTGATGAAAATCGATATATCAAGTCTACAGCTATCATATGATACCACTTTCAAATTTTGGGCTCGATAATCACGCCGTCAGCGGGGGTAAAAGTATTTTAGGTAACCAAGTCCCTTGCCGCCCCCAGTGAATGTGTATTCGAGAGTAGTATGAAAAGGGGACTCTGGGACACAAGTGTCCCAGAGTCCCCCTTCACCTCAAGGTCACCCAAGTTGACCAAACCTAACCTCAAGGTCATCCAAGTTGACCAAACCTAACCTCAAGGTCACCCAAGTCAAAAAAAAAAAATAAATAAATAAAGAAAAATTAAAAAAACATTTTTTTAATTAAAAAAAATTGAAAAATAAAAAAAATAAATAAATTGACTAAAATAAAAATTTTGAAGATAAAAAAAATAAAATTTTTAATTAATAAAAAATAAATAAATAAAAACATAAAATTGAGAATAAATGTAAAATAATCGGGAATAAAATTTATAAAATGAGAAATAAATCACTGGAGATCTTCAACTGGGGGGTATAAAAGGAGTTGATCTGCAAGAAGTGGGACATTGTGTCTTGTGCAGTCTTGCTGTCAGTACATGTGTGTGTGTGTGTGATTTTTGTATGTTCAATAAAAGTAGCAATGAATTTCTCATTTTTATTCCTCAAATCCTCTTCACCTACATTTAGTAATGTAAGAAAAAGTGATCATTCTATAGAATATACAAGGAGCTTGAATATCTAAACAGTAATGAGATATCCTCTGGGTAGCATCATGTATGCTTTCAAGTGTCTCAGACATGAATTCTAGAGTGTAATCAAATCATTCTATCACAAGGGATATATTTTCCTAGTTATATTTCCCAGAACAGCATTCAATAGTATTCAGTCACTGTTCAGTCACTTTTCATATAGGTAAGAAATCACCTTACTATACTTTCAACGAAGGCTGTTTCAACGACCCTCACTCCACTTTCTCTGTCACATGACTAATGGCCACGTCCACCAGCATTAGGGGCATCAATGGGGGACCTATCACTCTAGCTCAAGTTGGTCATGCAGGACCTGTCACTTCACACTAAGATGGTCATGGAGACCTATCACTCCAGATCAATATGTCCATGGTAGACCTACTAGATCAAGATGTCCATGGGAGACCCGTCACTCTAAATCAACATGGCCATGGAGAACTGTTGCTCTAGATCAAAATGGCATTGAAGGGAGACCCGTCACTCTAGATCAACATGGCCATGCTGCTCTAGAGATCAAAATGGCATTGAAGATAGACATGGCTTATTTAACATGGACATTTTCAATGACCCTCACTCCTCCTGTCACATGGACCATCATGTCTGTATGGGCATGGTTGGGGGTCGTCCACTCAGTGGTCAGTCAGTCATTTCAATTACTGATCAGTCACTGTTCATATAGGTAAGAAATCACCTTGCTATGCTTTCAACGAAGGCTGTTCCAATGACCCCCACTCCACCTCCCTCTGTCACATGACCAATGACCACGCCCACCAGTCTTCATCAGCATCCACTTCCTGTTCCAACAAGTTTGTATGACATCATCTCTCAACTATCTTACTATAAATACCGCAGCATTGATCTGCATTCCTTCAGTTTGATAATGTCAACGGTGCAGTAAACATGGATACTTCTAAAGTGTTTAATGTGCCTATGCTCTGTGGTAATAAAATCAAGCCTACCAATGAGCGGTTTGGTTTGTGGCTTTTAACAGAAAACCTGTGCAATGACAACCTTGTGACAGACATTGGAAATATTGATTACACTGCTGGAGAAGAACTGTTGGTGCAGGATGACTCAAATCTTGTGCCTATTACAGAACCTTTTCGTGACAATATTATGCTTGTGAAAATCTGTGCTTTGGATGATTGTGAGGAGATGGATAAGAGACGTTTTGTTCTAAAAAAGGATATATGTGGTGCCATAAACTTATATTTGAGAGGCAAATTCTCTAATATGGTGTCAGCTAAACATGGAGTCAAAGCAAAGCTGCCTTACCGATTGGACAGTGGAAGTGATATGTCTCAAAAGATTCTACAAGTGCTTGGAGAAGACAATTACAACGAGGTGGAACAAAAATTCCAGGAACCAGTGGGGATACCTCACAAAGTGGAGCTTGCAGACGTACCAATTGCTACATTGATGGAAGAGCTACCGAGACTATTGGAGCAGCTGAGGAAGGAGCACTTCTATCTACTAGACTTGGACATAACACAGGACTTTGCTGGAATATTCAACAAGAATGGGATGTGTGACTTTCTAACTACAAATCATTGTTTCTGCTTCCAAGGAGAATATAAAGAAGACTATAATGTGATAGTGGATAACAACAAAACTGTCGGGATTGATTGTTTGACTAGGGTTAATAGTAATGTGAGGGTGAAAATTTATGATAAGTTTGTATGTCAAATCACAAGCCCTGGTGTGAACAAACAGTCAGGTAACCATATTGTAGACCTTATTGCCTGTCCAGATACAAGATTATGGGAAACTTTCACCCCTGATGCAGCAAAAATGCATGGTATTACACGTTTGGAAGCTACAATCTATAACTACAGTTTAGCAAATAGAGACAACAGCAAAAACTTTGACCCTATTCAGGATAGCTTGTCATTTTTGAATGATAGTAGAAATTATTTTCAAAATGCTCCAATTTATTCTATGTCCTTGGCCAAAATGTGTACAAAACTGACAGATAATCTAAAAAATAGTTGCTGTTTGGTCAATAATGATTTTCTACAGTATGTTTACTGGGGTAATAGCAATACCAAGAAATTGACTGGAGTGCAAGTAAAGCTCCCCACTGACCCACAACATAGAAATAAAATAATTTCTGTTCTGAACAAAGCTCAGGCTAGAGCTACTAGAGGACTGTAATTTACTATTCAAAATATCAAATACAAACAAGGAGCAAAATTTAATCTTCAATTTGAGCCAGGTTATTGGTACAGCTAAACTCTGCATTAATGAACAATAAAAAGAGCAAAAACTCACCCGATTTAATCCAATTTTGTCTACTTGCCCTTCGAAGCCTTTATTAGGTGTTTTGGTCAGATTCGAGGTGGGAAGAAATCTGGGAAAAAGATAGGTTTTTGCTTCCAGGCTGTTTTTTCACGTTCAACTTGCAGGCTGGTTCTGTACTATGTTTGAATGAAGCTCAAACTGATTCTTTATAAATTCAAAACTGATGCAAATTAATTCAATTTAACACTATTTACGCTGTTATATTTATAATTCACACACACGACACTTAAACAATCAATTACTAGAAATTTCCGATGGAAATTACATTACAAAATACAAACTTGCTCTTGCACAAGACGACGGGCTGATAAAAATCAAGAACAACGACTGGTCAAGAATGACTCGGGCTTTTTTTCTCGACAAACCAAACAGCTGGACGATCGACACTAGCGCACAAGCCTGCTACGGGCAGAACTGTAGTCTGGGATTTGGCGCTGGAATTCAAAAAATGCTCTGGCCGAAACATACCCCCGCCTCTGAAAAACTATTTTTCAGCCAAGTTACAAAAACTGAAAAAAAAAAAACAAGGAAGGGAAAAAAAATCCAGACATGCCAAAAAAAAAACAAAACACCAACACGAAAAAACAACACAAAAGAAAAAATGCAACAATCACAACAACTATTGAGTTGGGAGTGGATACAGTTTTGTAACTGGTCTTTTATAAATACCAGTTTTTAGGCGAACACTCGCCACTCGAACCTCGCCGTCACTTCCGGAAACACCTGTTCGATGACACCCAGTGGCCACTGCAATGGAGGTGTGTTTGGTTGGTCCACTACCACAACCGTTCCCACACTGATAGAAGTGGGTGATTTCAACCATTTTTTACGACTTTGGAGTTCGTGCAGGTACTCTCTTCTCCATCGGTTCCAGAACGATTGAATAAGTTGACCAATCAATTCATACCTGGTGAGACGATTCACAGGGACACTGTCCACGTCCCGCATGGGAAATGATTTCAACGGTGTGAGTGTCAAAAAGTGCGCTGGGGTCAAAGCCAGCGGTTCACACGGATCCTCACTCAGTACACACAGTGGGCGGGAATTCAGGACACCTTCAATCTGCACCAATACCGTGTTCAGTTCCTCATAGGTGAGAAGTTGATTGCCAATTACTCGGAACAGATGCAACTTTACAGATTTGACATTTGCCTCCCACAGACCTCCAAAATGCGGTGAACCAGGGGGAATGAATTTCCATTCAATTTTGTGTTCGGCGAGTTGACTAGTCAATGTGGTTTGAAACTCGGACGAATTCAAAAGTTGAGATATCTTTCGCAACTGTTCCTTGGCACCTACAAAATTAGTACCACAATCGGAATACATCACATGACAGGGTCCACGATGGGACAAAAAACGACGAAACGCGGCTAAAAACATGGGCGTTGATAGATCCGATACCAACTCAATATGTACCACCTTTGTTGCCATACACACAAACAGACAAATGTAGGCTTTCAAAATACAAGGATTACGACGTCTCGTCATAGTAATACGCAAAGGACCAGCGTAATCCACACCACAATTTTCAAATGGTTTGCATTTTGACACTCGACAAGCAGGCAGGTCACCCATTTTTGGAATGATTGCATTATTACTAGGTCGAACATGGAAACAACGATTACACTTAAACACACAAATACGAATAATAGAGTGAGCAGACAGTATCCAGAATTTCTGTCTGATCAAGGACAACAATAACGAAGGTCCAGCATGACAATTCTTCTTGTGATGATAATCAATCAACATCGATACAAAAGCATCGGATTTTGGTAAAATCATCTGATGACAAGTCTCAAATTCCAGTCCAGCATGAGACAAACGACCGCCGACGCGAATCACACCTTTATCAATGAATGGAGACAGGCGACGTAGGCGCATAGAACAATCTTCTCCCTTCTCCAATTGCACAAATTCAGATGAAAAATGTATCTTCTGTACCACTTTACATAGATACCTCTCAGCAACATCGAAATCTGATTCCTCTGATTGGGGTAAGATTCGTAAGAATTTGAGAACAAGAATTACAATTCTCAAAAGACGACCATAATCCGAACAACGACCAATCAATGAATATACTGCATTGCTGTTACAATCAGGAGATTTTGTGACTGTCAACACTGACGGTTTTTTCGCCTCCGGTGGATCCACGATCTCTTCCATTTGAGTTCGGACGGGCCAATCGCATTCGTCCTCTGCTAACCATGATGAACCTGAGAGCCACAACGGAAAGTTCACAAGCTCAACTGGTGATAAACCTCTAGACAAACAGTCAGCGGGATTTTCAATTCCGGCAACATGCATCCACTCCTGTATACAAGAATCCTGTATTTTTGCGACGCAATTACCAACAAAAGTTTGCCATTTTGCGGATGGAGCATTAATCCAACACAAGGTGACTGTCGAATCAGAGAGTGCGACAATACGAGACACATGACAACGTTCACTAATAATAGTGACTACTGAATTCATGAGTTCTGCCAACAAGAGTGCCGCACACAACTCCAAACGAGGTATTGAAACAACTTTAGATGGTGCTACCTTGGACTTGGAACACAATAATACAACTCTTGACTCCTCGCTCTCCTTCTGCGACTTCACATAGATAACTGCACCATAACCCGACAATGATGCGTCACAAAAACCAATCAAACTGATGTGAGAATCCTGAAACAAACCAACGTGACGTGGAACAGCAAATTTTAATAATAGTGGCAACTCTTTTTGACAATTCTCCCAAAGAGTGCATATAGACTCAGGCGGCTTCTCGTCCCAATCCACTCCTAATTTCCACAGTTTCTGGACAAGACACTTGAGAAATAATGTAAACGGTGACAAGAGACCAAGTGGATCATAGATACGAGCCATCACTGACAGAATAGAACGCTTAGTAGCGACGACCTCACCACACTTGACGGAAAACTGAAACAGATCAGTACTAGGTTGCCAATTCAATCCCAAGATAGCCAAGGAGTTGTCTGCTTCGAAATCCTTGTACGAAAACGATTTCTCTTCCTCCGAGAATTTCTCCAGCATTGATGGTGAATTTGACGTCCACTTTGTGAGCGAGAAACCTCCTCCCTCAAACAGCTGCTTGGACTGATGATACAGCTCCGCGGCCTCTGACTCTGTGGCGACAGATGTGACTAAGTCGTCCATGAACATGTCTCTTGGTATTCTCGCCTTGGCTGCTGGAAAACGATTTCCATCCTCCTCTACAAGCTGGTGGACGGTGCGAAGTGCCAAATATGGAGAGCTTGAAACACCAAAAACAACACAATTGAGCTGATAAATTTCGATCGGATCCTCCGGCGAAAATCTCCACAATACACGCTGATAACGACGGCAGGAATCCTCCACTAATATCTGTCGATACATTTGTTTAATGTCGGCAGTTAGTGCGATTGGGAACAAACGAAAATTGACTAACAAAACAAAAATGTCAGTCTGCAATTTGGGACCAGCATGAAGAACCTGGTTCAATGACAAACCCGATGATGTTCTGGAACCAGCATCAAATACAATTCGGATGGGCGTGGTAGTGCTGCTTGCTTTCACGATGGCGTGATGCGGTATGTAGTAACCACCTCGGTCTGTCTGATCTGCTACAAACGACATGTGACCCTGACGTAGGTAATCAATCAATATTTCATGATATGAAATACGAGTATTGCTGTCATGCTCTAGTCGTCTCTCCAAACTCAGCAGTCGGCGTTCGGCGACAGCATACGAATCTCCCAAGCTGCTGGGCGGCTCCGCAAATGACAAGGCAACAACAAAACGACCAGAATTCACACGATGTACAGACTTCCGAAAATTTACCTCACACTCCAACTCGTCCGGTTTCAGTTGACAGCTTGGTGCAGGGCACGATTCCAACTCCCAAAAACGTTCCACAAAACTATCCAATGATGGACTACTAACGAATGGACTACAGATGGCTGTAAAACAATTCGACACATTCTTTGTTGAAGTGAGAATCGGCGCTCTCCCCATCAGAATGTGACCAAAGACACTATTAACAGTCATCAATTCGTGCGATTCACCTGTACTAGGACTCCCACGTAGCAAGTGAGGAACTAACTCTGCACCAATGATGCCATCTATTCTACTAGGAAGGTAGAATTTGTCGTCAGCCAGTGTGAGATTTTCAAGATGATGAAGTTTGGATCTGTCGATTTCACAAGAAGGCAACTTGTCGATGATTTTATCTACCACTGTGGCATCCATCGAAAACTTGACGGTAGGATCCAACTTCGACTGAATCGACACACAAGTACGACCTCGAACTTCACTAGTACCACCACCGAATCCACGAACAACGGTTTTCATGGGCTGGAATGGTAGTCTCAAACGCCGACACAATTTGGCTGTAACAAAATGACACTGACTCCCGGTGTCAATCAAGAAACGAACATCACAAAGCTGATCATTACAATCTCGAATATGTGCAGTGACGGTCGACAACACAACGGTCGAATTTTCTACATCGTTGGATGTAGAACAACAACTAATAGGTGATGTGCCACCTGCCTTGGAGTTCGACGAGGACGCAACACCTTCATTGGAACTTGATCTGGAAAAGTGCAATAAAGAATGATGAGATTCTCGACATTGAGCACACTGAGTTTTACTACGACAATTTTTACTCAAATGATCCACATCAAGACAACGAAAACAACAAAACTTTCCTTTAATCAAACAATAACGATCCCAAGGAGTCATTTTCAAGAAACTAGCACAATCTACTAACCGATGACCCGGTTTTGAGCACTTCAGACAATTGGGATTTTTACTAGATGCATCGTTAGATGAATCATTGGATTGAACCACAAACACCTTTGATTTATTATCTTTTTTGTGCTTCATATTAAACGATTCAGTCTGTTTCTCATCAGAAGGAAGAGTCTTAATTTGCTTTTCAATGAATTTGACATAATCGGCATAAGTTGGCATAGCCTTGTCACGTACGGCCGATTCAAAATTTCTACGAGAACTTGGATCCAGCAATCTCAAGCCATGATAGAGGAATATCGAGTCTGACAAATCAGTGAGTCGCAATCTCTTCACTGCATTGATGGAACTGCAAAACCCATCCAAAATCGCAATACAACCTGCCTTTGATTCTGATTTTATTGGACGAAATTCAAAAATTTGTTTGAAATAGGCATCGACTTGCGCTCGTGGATCGTTATAGCGGGTCAATAATGCCTGCCAAATTATTAGATAATTATTAGCCAATGGTGGCAAATGACGACAAATATTTGCTGCTTGTCCAGTAAGTCTACTTACAAGATATTGGACCTTCTGCTGATCGTTCAAACTCTTGTTGTCATGTACCAATGCCTTAAATAATTCATAAAACACCGACCATTGAGTCTGGTTCCCATCAAATTTTGGAAGGTCGATTTTGGGCAGTACCGACTCGGACACGACCGGCTGTGCACTAGCTGCTGGAGCTGCCGAAGATTGAGCAATAGCATCAGTGGCCTCTTTCTGTTTGATAGTGTTAGCCACTACTTCAATATACTGAAACAGATCTAGATGTGAGTCGTTGAATGCTACAACATGGTCTTTATTCAACTCAAGTTCCAACTCATTAACCACTAATTCTGTCTTTTCATAATCCGAAATGGTCTGAGACACCCGAGGATACAACACTAAAAATTGCTCAGCAACTTTTGGATCAGAGACATTTTTAGACAGGTCATAAATTTTTTGCAATCTGGCATACAATTGTTCCAGTTTAGCGCGATGAACCCTGATTTGTTTCTGTAATTTTTCCTCCATCCTGAACTCATACACAAAACAATTCAGCCCCGACAATACAAAACAACAGACAATAAAACAAGAATGAGTTCAAAAACTAAATGGAAGGAAGAATCACGACTAGTAAGTTATCAAAGTTAAACTTTGATTATCAATTCACAAGACAAGTTACTGCTGAAGACAAAACTATATGATTAGATAATGTTCTTCCAAAAACTCACAAACAAACGATAACTTGTTGAATTGAACAAACAAAATCATGCAGGTGATTAACCTTCACTAACATGTACAATACAAAATGGACAATACAAAATCCAACAAACAAATTCCTGAGAAAAGAGCACAATAAAAATCAAGAACAACGACTGGTCATGAATGACTCGGGCTTTTTTTCTCGACAAACCAAACAGCTGGACGATCGACACTAGCGCACAAGCCTGCTACGGGCAGAACTGTAGCCTGGGATTTGGCGCTGGAATTCAAAAAATGCTCTGGCCGAAACAATTTCTTATGTTATTTCTGCATTCAGTTTCAATTTACTACCTATCAATTATGTAGAAATTTTCGAGGATGCATCCAACAAGAATAATATCAGTTCCTCACAAAAGTGCTATATTAAGAGTGGTGAGACATATTTCTCCAAGTCAACCACAGTTTTCTCTACCATATCCAAAGTTGTTAACCTAGATGAGTTAGGTCTTGTAGATACAGGTAACTTGATACCACAAGTCTTAAGGAAACGAGCAAACATAACCTGTAAGCTTCTTCCTCACCCTGATAAAGAGATACTGCCCTTGTCTCCCATCACAGTGCTATCAGCCAAGAAGCGTAAGCTGGAACTAGATGAAATTGATCTAAAACAGAGGAAAATTGAGTTTTTAGGAGCTACACAATATTTAGGGAGCAGCATAAGCAGCTGGCAGAATTTGAGAAAGAAATACAAGATTTGAGGGAGGAACTTGAACCATATTTCCACTCACACTGGCTAAATTTTGATCTAAGTGGGGTGTATAATGTGACTGCATTTTACTGTGAATAATACTGGGAAATTCCCATATGTAGGCGTTCTGGGGGAGAAAGATGGTTTGAAAAATGTCTACTTTATAAAGGGGTACCATAAAAATGTTTTTATCAAAGCATACAAAGCTATAGAAACCCTTAAGAAAGAGGGCTATTTTGTAATCCCTTACAGTGATAGAAAAGAAATAATTTGTCTACCAAGGGGAGAGAACATTTGTGTAATTACACTTAATGGTATGACAAGCTAAAATGGTCATACATTTCCTACAATAGAATCACTTGAGTTTATGTCAGATGTATAGAAAAACTTGGAAGACACTCCTTTTACACAAAAAGAAGTGGAGCAGTATAATAACATCACAATGCTAAAAATCAAAGGTAAAGTGAAAGTAGGGGATTGCAGAAGATTGGAGGAGTTACAAGAAGGGACAGAATTGGTCATTATTGCAATCAAACAGGTATACTGTAGAAAAAAAAGTCGATATATTTTACAGTTTGAAAACCTGGAAGCATTGTATGTGTCAAACTATTGGTTAGAGGAAGAATTTGAGAACCCTAACATAGATTTGAATTATAAAATTAGAATCAAGCTAGATGTTTTGAAATATACACCCAGTAGGAATAAGGAAAGAGTTATTTTTTGTATCTGATTGACATAGATATGCCTTGATGTTTATCTAGGTTAACATCTAGGTTATGGTATGTCATCTAGGTTAACATCTTTGGATATGGTAGAGAAAACTGTGGTTGACTTGAAGAAATATGTCTCACCACTCTTAATATAGCACTTTTGTGAGAAACTGATATTATTCTTGTTGGATGCATCCTCGAAAATTTCTACATAATTGATAGGTAGTAAATTGAAACTGAATGCAGAAATAACATAAGAAATTATTTTATCTCTATGTTGTGGGTCAGTGGGGAGCTTTACTTGCACTCCAGTCAATTTCTTGGTATTGCTATTACCCCAGTACTGTAGATAGACATACTGTAGAAGATCATTATAGACCAAACAGCAACTATTTTTTAGATTATCTGTCAGTTTTGTCCACATTTTGGCCAAGGACATAGAATAAATTGGAGCATTTTGAAAATAATTTCTACTATCATTCAAAAGTGACAAGCTATCCTGAATAGGGTCAAAGTTTTTGCTGTTGTCTCTATTTGCTAAACTGTAGTTATAGATTGTAGCTTCCAAACGTGTAATACCATGCATTTTTGCTGCATCAGGGGTAAACGTTTCCCGTAATCTTGTATCTGGACAGGCAATAAAGTCTACAATATGGTTACCTAACTGTTTGTTCACACCAGGGCTTGTGATTTGACATACAAACTTATTATAAATTTTCACCCTCACATTACTAATTACCTGAGTCAAACAATCAATCCCAACAGTTTTGTTGTTATCCATTATCACATCATAGTCTTCTTTATATTCTCCTTTGAAGCAGAAACAATGATTTGTAGTTAGAAAGTCACACATCCCATTCTTGTTGAATATTCCAGCAAAGTCCTGTGTTATGTCCAAGTCTAGTAGATAGAAGTGCTCCTTCCTCAGCTGCTCCAATAGTCTCGGTAGCTCCTCCATCAATGTAGCAATTGGTACATCTGCAAGCTCCACTTTGTGAGGTATCCCCACCGGTTCCTGTTTTTTTTTGTTTCACCTCGATGTAATTGTCTTCTCCAAGCACTTGAGGAATCTTTTGAGACATATCACTTCCACTGTCCAATAGGTAAGGCAGCTTTGCTTTGACTCCATGTTTAGCTGACAGCATATTAGAGAATTTGCCTCTCAAATATAAGTTGAATGCACCACATATATCCTTTTTAATAAATGAATTTATTTCCAAATACAAAAAATATTCATAATATTCATTAAATTACAATAGTTTTTGGCGTGACTGGAAGAAGAAGCCTTGAGCTCCAGCCACAAGTTCTAAAAATAAGAAATACATTTTTTAACTAATAACAGCAGTACAAATGATACAATTCTGTTGATATATGGTAAATAATCTATGGATGTTGAATTTTATCAATAGTCAAGTACTTGATAAACAAAATATAGTTACACAGAAAAATAATATAAAAATTGTCAAGTTCTAATAATTTTTACACAATTAATATTGCCAAAAATTGTTGATTTAGCCAACTCAATTCTCAATTTTAAAATAATAGTTCTGTTTTACCCAGGATCTTATTAATCTCAATTTGGCTTTTGTTATTTTATCCTTAATAAAGTCTTCCGGAATTTTATTTATTAGTTTATTACTCTGATATTCAAATTGGTGTTTACTAGATGTTAATGAAGTAAAGTTAATATTGAAAGCATTTACTACAGTTGGCCATATATTATAAGGGATTGTGCGACGGGTAAATTGATGTGTATTTTTATTAATAAAAATAATTAAATTTGTCACATAAGTTTGACGTAATGTTGGTAGATCTATCTCTTCAAATATTAATCTGCTGGGATAGAGTCTGGGTCTTCCAAGCGCAGCTCTAATAATATGCTTTTGTATTATAAAAAGTTTTTTAAAATGAGTGTCATACGCTGCTCCCCATACTTCTATATTATAATGGAAAAGTGAATGAGCATAAGCGTAGTAAATCGTTCTCAAAATATTCAAGTCTTTCAATTGGTTAATTCTGTAAAAAATTGTTATTAAATATTTCAGTTTGAAGCATAGATTCTGAATGTGAACGTCCCATTTAATATGCTGATCCACAGAAACACCTAAATATTTGATTGATTTAACTCTTTCTATTGTTGGACAAGTGCAGTTAACAGTGATGTTGTTATGACAGTGTATTATCAGCTCAAGCTCATCAGGAGGCTGACCACTTATGTTAGGGGGAAAAGATATGTATTTAGTTTTACTCGCATTTAGAGTTAAAATATGGCTGTTCAACCACGATTTAACTATTTCAAGACCACAATTAGCAGAGTTAAATGTTTCATTCCATGTTAAGCCTGAGATGATTAGAGCAGTGTCATCGGCAAATGATAGTGTGACACCATTAGGAATATCAATTTCCAATAAGTCATTGACATAAATCAAATAAGTAGCGGCGATAGAACAGTTCCTTGTGGAAGTCTAAACTCTTTTATATTTTGAATGTCAGTTTTATCATTTATTGTTGAAATTTGGATTCGATCTGTCAAATAGCTTGCAAATATATCTTTTGTTGTTCCTCTTATTCCACAACACTCTAGCTTATGAAAAAGGATAGAATGTGGTATAGAATCAAAGGCCTTTGCCAAGTCCAAAAATATAGCAAGTGTTTTTCTATTACTATCAAAACTTTTATTTATTAAATTTGTCAAGTGTAAGACAGCATCTTTGGTGGATTTACCTTCTTGAAAACCATACTGGTTACTCGAAATGTAATTGTTTTTTCTAAGAAAGTCCATCAATCTAACTTTTATAATTTTTTCCATAATTTTTGATAAATTGGTTAATAAGCTAATAGGTCTATAGTTTTGAGGATTTGCAAGGTCCTTGGATTTAGGTATTGGTTTTATTAAAGCTATCTTGAATTTCTTTGGAAAATATCCTAATGAAAAACACCTATTAAAAATGATTTCCAGAGGGGAAACAATGAATTTTGAGATTTTTTTTAAACATATTCCACTAATGTTGTCCACACCCGGAGACGAGTTTGGTTTCAGCTCATGTATAATTTTTTTATTCCCGCAGTATCAATTGGTTTTAGGAAGAAGCTATTCAAAGGTCTCCAGGAGGTAGACTCTGGGATTTCAATTTGATTATTCTGTATCAAATTATTAGCATAAGACTGGCCAACTGTTGCAAAGTGCTTATTTAATACATTAGCTTCAATTTTGGGTTGAAAATCCCTATTTTTGTTGTTTGTGATCTCCTTCATGCATTCCCATGTCTTCTTCATATTACCCTTATAAAATTGAAATTTTTCGTTGTAGTATTCTATTTTTGCATTTTTTATCACGTTGTTCAGAGTGTTTCTGTACCGTTTATATTCCTCCTTTAATCCATTATTGAATGGTTGCTTATTCAACTCTCTATGCATCTTGTCCCTTTTTCTAATAGAATTAATAATGCCTTGACTAATCCATTGTTTTAAGGGTCTCCTTTTATGTGGTATTTTAAAAGTTTTTTAGAACAAAACGTCTCTTATCCATCTCCTCACAATCGTCCAAAGCACAGATTTTCACAAGCATTATATTGTCACGAAAAGGTTCTGTAATAGGCACAAGATTTGAGTCATCCTGCACCAACAGTTCTTCTCCAGCAGTGTAATCAATATTTCCAATGTCTGTCACAAGGTTGTCATTGCACAGGTTTTCTGTTAAAAGCCACAAACCAAACCGCTCATTGATAGGCTTGATTTTATTACCACAGAGCATAGGCATATTAAACACTTTAGAAGTATCCATGTTTACTGCACCGTTGACATTATCAAACTGAACGAATGCAGATCAATGCTGCGGTATTTATAGTAAGATAGTTTAAAGATGACGTCATACAAACTTGTTGGAACAGGAAGTGGATGCTGATAAAGACTGGTGGGCGTGGCCATTGGTCATGTGACAGAGGAAAGTGTCTTACCTATAAGAAAACGACATACACACCTTCATAACTATCAATGTCAAACATACTGTGGGGACAGCCTAATTCTATGGCAAAGACTTATTATACGTTTTTTTAGGTTAGGATGAAATACAACTACCAACTCTATGTATAAGAACCTCATTCACAATTAAACTCTCAACTTGTATTGTACTCTATATATTGGAACCTAATTCATTTTTGAATTTAATTGACAGTCTCAAACCACCTACTTCAAAATTCAACTCAAATTTTTCTTTGAATTCAATTGTCAAATCAGGAATACAATATATATATATTGTGATGAATTTTTCAAATAGATCTCATGAGAAGAGAGAAAAATTGTGATTGCCTTTTAGAGTGAAAGAATTTGCTAAAAGAATAGTTAGCGACCGAGCGATAACGCTTACTTATCAATAACTGTATATTAGATAAGAGTACCGTTCTGTACTGAATATTTTTCTAGGAAAATTATTCAATAAAATTATAATTATTTTGCGAATAAAGCACAAATTATTTACGAATTGCTCACTGATTTTGAGGTTACACTTTGTTTACTATCGATCAGATGTTTTTAAAACAGTTCGAACGCAGCTGACTGATTCAAAGCATTGTCAAATATCATACCGGTTCTCATGCAAGGTAAAATATCATTCCTAAAAATTATAAAACTATCAATAAAGGATCAAGAATTTCAAAATAAAAAAAAATAAAATGTATGTGTTATCGTTGAAATTATTTATTATTTAAGAAATTGTATTATGCGTCGGGTCTTATTGTAACTAAATAGGTCATAGCATGAAATTCTATTATTGATAAAATGGCAGAAATTAATTATAATAATCTCAAACCTAATAAAAATTGTACAAGAATATTAATTTATTAATAATTTAATTCAACTGAACCACATGGTAATTAAATCTCTATGGCAGGTCTAAGCCAATCACAGTGCATAGAAATAGCACCAAGACGGTGATCGTTTGAAAGCAACACATGTTAATCTATTATCAGACACCAACCCTGCCTTATCAGTTACACTAGCACGTGTACATTGTATGAGAGGAACTATGTCTAGAAGATTAAGCAGTTTTAAGAATTACATAAATTAAATTATTATTGTAATTAAAGGAATTGTATTCTACTGCTTGCCACTGACGTCATGTTTACGTCACAAGCGTTCTACCAATGGCAAAATTTTATGCAAATTATTACATTGAGATTCCGAGAAGCAAGGTCTAGCCTAAAAGCTTAGAGAAAAGAGCAGCACTTCCCTTTTGAAATCCTTACCGTGTAGATCTCTTTCATAGTTACCAAAAACCTATTTGTAAAATTTCTTGTTCGATTTTTTAAATGTTCTATTTGTGAGCCGATATTTTAGGCCAATTTATTTGTTATTCGTAAATTTCTGTTCTCATCAATCGATAAATTTAAAAGCTTAAAGTAAATTATCCCTTAATTAATTCGGTGAAGGAGATATTTAAATTAAAATTCCCCACGTGCTGAAATTGAAGCCTGGATTGCCGCCGATCAAACGATTTTTGATCTAAAGAAGAAAACCACGACTACCAAGGAATTTCACGTGAGTTATAAGTCATAAGGGGCCCCAATCTACGCTTCGAAAATATTTCAGTGCAGAAAAACATAAATTTTTCTTCGTTAAATTATTGGCCACGCCGACAAGCGCTTTTAGTTATTAAGAGCCTAAAATTTATTCATATTTAATTCCTAAGAATTTGTAGTTGATTAACTATCCTCCGCTGCCTGAACCACGACCCCGAACATTTTAAAATATTTTATAATTCATTTTTTCACTATTTTTTCAAAATTGTTCAATTTTATCAATTGTAAAATTCTGTTGAATCACGCATGGTATCATGCAGGCACAAGAAAATTTTTAACTATTCTATTAATGCTGAATTATTATCAACCTGTGAATCAAATTCTGAATCTGCACTGTATGATTGCATATTTTATTGTAATATATTTCAGTTTGTTAATTCGCTTTCTGAGTTCGATTATTTCTTAAGCCTGTCAATTATTGTGTCTGATACGTTCTATATCATCAAGAACCAATCGAATACGATCATTAGAATAATTGAATTAAGCTGGATATTGGAACAGGTCTAAGTGGATGTAGCGAGTGGGGTCAGATCAAGATATTTATTCTTTGTCCTTACCTGCTCATATATCAGCTTTTATCTGTTACCTACCTCGACTTAGGAGCGAACTCATCAATTGTACAGCAGAGGCAGCCATAGATCATATAAATTCCTACAATAGAGCTTAAACCCGACAAGACTCTGATCTCGAAATATATTCTGAACGATATTTGGTTCAAATACCGTATTTTTAATCCTTCAGAACTTATTAGAGACGCAGTCCCGTAAATTATCTACATCGGGATTTTTGCTCGACCTGTATGATTTTGTATGCTCATTCTTCACAGGTAATAATTTTAAGGTATCCGTATTCAGTGTTAGCGTCCGCTACACTACTTATAAAAATTTCATCATTATACAATCTGTCATTAGGAGAATCAAGGGTGAGCGAGCGTTTAGGCCTCCCACGATTCCGACAATTGTATTGAGTCTTGTAGTGAGTCAATCAGTCTGGTGTTCACTCAGCGTCCTCACACGCCATTGCAAAATTTATAGCCACTACACCCCTGACTCAGTGCAAGATTCACCCTACATGTGTGAAGCCGTTAAAAAACGCACCACATGATTTGCCGGCCCAACGTGAGGCATTTAGATACAGCATTACATCACCCTACGTGTATTGTCCTATCCTTGGAGGTGAGAGGGACTCCCCCAGGAAGAGCTCTACATGATTTGGCGCCCAACGTGGGGCATTGAAGAGGTGGATAATCGACTACGAGGATTATTTAGTTGCTCAGTATACTATAGCGCTGACAACGAGAAAATTTTTGAAAAATTCATGGTTGTGAATTTTTTCGAATTTAATATTGACTGTTCACTGTTATATAAAATAACAAGTAGTACCATACCCAATTTTTGAACAGAAAAGAAATTTATCGATTGATGAATTTTTAGAGAAAAAATCGAACTCAGAATTTTATTATCGTGTTATTCAAAAATTGGTCATACTATAAGTCATAGGTATAAGAGATATCATAAGAAAGGTCATATTATTTGAAGAATATTAGGTCTATATTGAAACAATTTATAAATATTTACAGAAAAGAGGATTGAAGTTATTTACATTTTTAAAAGTTTTTAAAACATAAAGAGGGAAGTAAAATTAAATCACGGATATATTGCGGAATAATTCAAACAAAACACTGCCCCTTTTATATAAAATTTTGCAAAGAACACTAGCCTATATATTGAATTGCGGCGAGAACTTATAAGAGTAAAATATTTATAATAGTAATAATAATAAATTATCAGAGACGTACCTTTGTCATCGCATTATCCATTGTGCATCCTTTATGTTATTGTCACTTTATGTTAACGATATTGCTAATTTGATTCACTTCATCACTGAACATATTATTGAAGCACACTTTTGTATCCCTTCACTTCAACGAATTTTTTACACTATTTCAACTTGTGGTCATTCATTTGTAATCTTGCACATAACCCCACATATTTGCGATCGTTTCACTGCACTCGCATCATTGCATCATCCAATAAATTATGGAAGAACCACACCGCATCCTGGAGGCCACATCAGTGATTTCAGAGACGAAAGATGTCGGGCGGGAGAAACGCCCATGTACCACCGTTCCAGAAGTCCAGATGCCTGCACCTCACACCACAGAGTTTCCGCCGCCGACCGAAGGCTACATACCCACCCTTCCCATGCTGGATTGGAGCATCATCCTGGAAGCAATAAAACAAAGTTCTTCAGTAACACTGGAAGCATTGAACAATATAAATAAGAACTACGATCAAATGAATGAAACACTAAACAATATAGATAAGAACTACGACCAAATAATTGAAGATACCAAACAAACAAATGAAGAATTAAAGAAAGTATATGAACAGGATTTCGATAAACCGGAACAAAGGTTGAAAGAAGCAACAGAGGAAAGCAGGACGGTAACACGGCAAATCGAGGAGGAACGTCAGACAACTAAAATCAATATTGGACCAGAGATTGAGCCCATGCATGCGAAAGCGGACATAATCGAAGGAGAGGATATAAAACAATTAAGCGAACGTGACACATGTATGGAAGGCCAACCCACCGAGAATGTCAAGACTGGAGTCGCGCCGCACCCCGCCGAACGCCGAGAGGAACCAGTCGACATCGCCCGCCAAGCTGAGGACATCATCCAGGGCATAGAGGGACATCCCGTACCACCGCGCGCAGACCACCAGGAGTTCAAGGACGTTGCCCGCCGAGTGGAAGAGCAGCCCGGACCGCCGACCGCCCACATCACCGTCCATCCACCGAGGACAGCGCCTGCAACATATAAACCCAGCATTCATGAAGATAGTCACCTAAACAATAGAAATGAAACAGAAACCCACAACAAATTGAAATCACAACTGAAAATAAAAACCTCTAAATCAAAACAACACACAAGTAAAATAGCAGCTCCACGGAAAAGAAAAATGGTCTCAAGAAAAATTTATCTACATCGCCGTCATGTTAGGCTGAAATCGTACATCAAATCTTTTACAAGCATGCATGATAGGAGAAAAACCATATCAAGAAGAACCTACAACCACCGCAGTCATGTCCGGTTAAAATCAAACAGACTTTACACCAGCATGCAGGAAAGGAAAATATTATTTGAAAAAAACACACAAACACCACCGGCATGTAAGGTTTAAGGATATCAAACCGCATGTTACCGGCCAACAAAGAGGAAACGAGTTTGTAAGAATCGATCTACACCACCGGCACATTCGTTTTAAGCCAAGTTTTAATAAAACGGATAGTTGCAAATTGGAATTGGACCTTAAATGACACCGAATCAAATTTAGATGGGGGCTTGAGGAAATAATAATATTTTAATTAACTGAAAGCTACGTTGTGAATTACACCAATTATCAAACACTTCATAATCACAGCCTACCCATTGAATCACATCTTTGCAGACTAGCATCTTTCTACTGCTGCCTAATCAACAACATAACCTAACTTCGCCGCATCTCAGCTAATAATGAAATATTATAAATCCACATCAAAGAAGAAATTGAAATCAACTTTAAATCAAGGAATAAAACTGAAAACAACTTTAAGAATTTTACCAACCTGATCAAGCCATCCGCCTCATGCTACAAGCATCACAGAAACAATCGCCTAGTTATATCCGCCCAACTGGAAAACAAAAACAAAAATTGTATTATCCACAGAAAATAATTATAAATTATAAATCAGATGAAGTTAGTAGTGAATAGGAGGAAAGAAAATAAACAAAGTTTATTTGAAAAAATGTGTAAATCTAACCTTTGAAATACAGAATCGATAGAAAAAATCTATTCGGAACCAAAGCCTGTTCGATAATTTTCTTCGTCCCACCAACCAATGTGTACGAAATCCTAGAGTCAATATTAATAGAATCCAAGCAATATCGTTATTCAATTATTAATGTAACATATTATTTAATGTGAAATTATAAGCAAAAACGCAACCAAAAATATATATTTATGTTAATTTGCACGAAATGCGCATGTTCTATGTCATATATGAATGTATCTCTAAAAAACTCCAAAGAAAATGAAATTCTTACCTTTAAATGTGAAATTTATTACTGTTGCATCAAAAGATCATGAATTGTAATTCAAATTGATAAATGTAAAACTTAATATTTGTAACCAACATTGATAAAAATCAAGAAAGCCATTTCAAGTGTAATCCTGTTTGTACGCAACGTACTAAGCGCAAATAAGGAATTGCTCGAGTCAAACGGTAGACGATTGTCAAGTCACCGAAGTAAAATCACACTCTCACCCAATTTATGTAAAAGCCAAACCAAAGAGTCGAAACTTGAAATAACCATGAAAAAATGATGAAAGCCTATATTTGTTGCAAATACTGTTCAAATCTTAAGAAGTAATATGTGAAATCTTGTATAGTTGTTATAGTTATGGGTCTGCTCATAAGCCACCCATGAATGGAAGTTGTGGAGTTGTTTTAATGAAGGATCCAAAGAGACCTCATTAATTATTGTATTTCGATTGTATCCAATGAAAGGAACAATCAATTATTTATTTTTCGTAGCCAAAAGTGCACGATATATTGTTTTTAGTGTTAAGTGTTGAGTTTTCGTAAAAGTAAGGAGATGAAATAGTGTATTCATCACAATATCGGATTTTTCAAATAGTCATTGTTTCGACTCGTCTCCCAATTACCTATTTAAAATATCCTGGGGGCTTTTGTGTGATGAATTTTTCAAATAGATCTCATGAGAAGAGAGAAAAATTGTGATTGCCTTTTAGAGTGAAAGAATTTGCTAAAAGAATAGTTAGCGACCGAGCGATAACGCTTACTTATCAATAACTGTATATTAGATAAGAGTACCGTTCTGTACTGAATATTTTTCTAGGAAAATTATTCAATAAAATTATAATTATTTTGCGAATAAAGCACAAATTATTTACGAATTGCTCACTGATTTTGAGGTTACACTTTGTTTACTATCGATCAGATGTTTTTAAAACAGTTCGAACGCAGCTGACTGATTCAAAGCATTGTCAAATATCATACCGGTTCTCATGCAAGGTAAAATATCATTCCTAAAAATTATAAAACTATCAATAAAGGATCAAGAATTTCAAAATAAAAAAAAATAAAATGTATGTGTTATCGTTGAAATTATTTATTATTTAAGAAATTGTATTATGCGTCGGGTCTTATTGTAACTAAATAGGTCATAGCATGAAATTCTATTATTGATAAAATGGCAGAAATTAATTATAATAATCTCAAACCTAATAAAAATTGTACAAGAATATTAATTTATTAATAATTTAATTCAACTGAACCACATGGTAATTAAATCTCTATGGCAGGTCTAAGCCAATCACAGTGCATAGAAATAGCACCAAGACGGTGATCGTTTGAAAGCAACACATGTTAATCTATTATCAGACACCAACCCTGCCTTATCAGTTACACTAGCACGTGTACATTGTATGAGAGGAACTATGTCTAGAAGATTAAGCAGTTTTAAGAATTACATAAATTAAATTATTATTGTAATTAAAGGAATTGTATTCTACTGCTTGCCACTGACGTCATGTTTACGTCACAAGCGTTCTACCAATGGCAAAATTTTTATGCAAATTATTACATTGAGATTCCGAGAAGCAAGGTCTAGCCTAAAAGCTTAGAGAAAAGAGCAGCACTTCCCTTTTGAAATCCTTACCGTGTAGATCTCTTTCATAGTTACCAAAAACCTATTTGTAAAATTTCTTGTTCGATTTTTTAAATGTTCTATTTGTGAGCCGATATTTTAGGCCAATTTATTTGTTATTCGTAAATTTCTTTTCTCATCAATCGATAAATTTAAAAGCTTAAAGTAAATTATCCCTTAATTAATTCGGTGAAGGAGATATTTAAATTAAAATTCCCCACGTGCTGAAATTGAAGCCTGGATTGCCGCCGATCAAACGATTTTTGATCTAAAGAAGAAAACCACGACTACCAAGGAATTTCACGTGAGTTATAAGTCATAAGGGGCCCCAATCTACGCTTCGAAAATATTTCAGTGCAGAAAAACATAAATTTTTCTTCGTTAAATTATTGGCCACGCCGACAAGCGCTTTTAGTTATTAAGAGCCTAAAATTTATTCATATTTAATTCCTAAGAATTTGTAGTTGATTAACTATCCTCCGCTGCCTGAACCACGACCCCGAACATTTTAAAATATTTTATAATTCATTTTTTTCACTATTTTTTCAAAATTGTTCAATTTTATCAATTGTAAAATTCTGTTGAATCACGCATGGTATCATGCAGGCACAAGAAAATTTTTAACTATTCTATTAATGCTGAATTATTATCAACCTGTGAATCAAATTCTGAATCTGCACTGTATGATTGCATATTTTATTGTAATATATTTCAGTTTGTTAATTCGCTTTCTGAGTTCGATTATTTCTTAAGCCTGTCAATTATTGTGTCTGATACGTTCTATATCATCAAGAACCAATCGAATACGATCATTAGAATAATTGAATTAAGCTGGATATTGGAACAGGTCTAAGTGGATGTAGCGAGTGGGGTCAGATCAAGATATTTATTCTTTGTCCTTACCTGCTCATATATCAGCTTTTATCTGTTACCTACCTCGACTTAGGAGCGAACTCATCAATTGTACAGCAGAGGCAGCCATAGATCATATAAATTCCTACAATAGAGCTTAAACCCGACAAGACTCTGATCTCGAAATATATTCTGAACGATATTTGGTTCAAATACCGTATTTTTAATCCTTCAGAACTTATTAGAGACGCAGTCCCGTAAATTATCTACATCGGGATTTTTGCTCGACCTGTATGATTTTGTATGCTCATTCTTCACAGGTAATAATTTTAAGGTATCCGTATTCAGTGTTAGCGTCCGCTACACTACTTATAAAAATTTCATCATTATACAATCTGTCATTAGGAGAATCAAGGGTGAGCGAGCGTTTAGGCCTCCCACGATTCCGACAATTGTATTGAGTCTTGTAGTGAGTCAATCAGTCTGGTGTTCACTCAGCGTCCTCACACGCCATTGCAAAATTTATAGCCACTACACCCCTGACTCAGTGCAAGATTCACCCTACATGTGTGAAGCCGTTAAAAAACGCACCACATGATTTGCCGGCCCAACGTGAGGCATTTAGATACAGCATTACATCACCCTACGTGTATTGTCCTATCCTTGGAGGTGAGAGGGACTCCCCCAGGAAGAGCTCTACAATATATATATATATATATATATATATATATATATATATATATATATAGCTATAAAATGCACTGGTACTTACTCTTAGATGATGATAATGATGAAAGTAATCCAAAACAAATACACAAAGATCACACACATGTACTGACAGCAAGACTGCACAAGACACAATGTCCCACTCCTTGCAGATCAACTCCTTTTATAGCCCCCCCAGTTAAAGATCCCCAGTGATTTATTTTTCATTTATTCCCAATTATTTCACATTTATTCTCAATTTTATGTTGTATTTTTTATTTTTTTTATTTTAATTTTTTTTTTAATTTTTTTTTTATTTTTTTTAATTTTTTTTTAAATTTTTTTTTTCAAATTTTATTTTTTTTTTGACTTCAGAGACCTCGAGGTTGGGTTTGGTTGACTTGGGTGACCTTGATGTTAGGTTTGGTCGACTTGGGTGACCTTGAGGTTAGGTTTGGTTGACTTGGGTGACCTTGAAGTGAAGGGCGACTCTGGCACACTTGTGTGCCGGAGTCGCCCTTTTGTTACTACTTCTGAGGAAAATTTGATGAGAATCGATGTAACAAGTCTACAGTTATCATATAATACCATACTCAAATTTTGGGCTCAATAATCATGCCATCCGCGGGGGGAAGGGTTGTAGGTAACCAGGTCCCTCGCCGCCCCCAGGCGAGGTGTATTCAACAAAAATTCGATGAAAATCGATGTAACAAGTCTTCAGCTATCATAAAATACCATTTTCAAATTTTGGGCTCAATAATCACGCTGTCAGCATGATTATTCAGCAATCATTCCTTGACGCCCCCAGGGAATGTGTATTCCTGAAAACTGTGATGGAAATCGATGATACAAGTCCACAGCTATCATAAATGATACCACTTTCAAATTTTAGGCACAACAATTACGCCGTCAGCGGGTGGATGTTGGTATCCTGGACGCTTTCCGCCCCCAGAGAAGGAGTTTTCCAAGAGAATTAGATGAGAATCGATGAAACAAGTCTTTAGAAATCATACAATATCACTTACAAATTTTGGGCTCAACAATTACGCTTTCAGTGACGGGAAGAGCTGTAAGTAACCAGGTCCGTTGTCACCCCCAGGAAAATGTATTCCGTAAAAACTAAATGGGAATCGATGTTCTCAGCTGTCATATGATACCATACCACTTTCAAATTTTGGGCTCAACAATTACGCTTTCAGTGACGGGTAGAGCTGTAGGTAGCCAGATCCCTTGACGCCCCCAGGGGAGGGATATTCCAGGAGGATGTTATAGAAATCGATGAAACAGGTCTTCAGCTATCATGTGTTATCAATTCCAAATTTTGGGCTCAACAATATTACGCCATCACCGTTGGGGGAAGGGCCATTGTAAGTGTCCCCTATATCTGTGTTGACTTTCTCGAAACCCAAACAAATCAAATTAAATGTTCTATTATTGTAGTTCAGGAACACATTGTATTCACAACGTTTTGAAGAATGTCCCAAAGTAGCTGTAGTGATTAACAAAAAAGTTAAATAACATTTAAACTAGATCAGCACTTTCAAAACTAGATAATTAGATTATTTATCCAGACATGAATAATTATGTCTGGATGCTTAAAGAATTTCTTATTGCTTCCTTTTGCAATAATTGATATGGAAATTTGTTTGGGAACAGCTGAAAACATTCAAATACAGTGTAACTTGCATATTTTGGAGTTGAAGGGGAAAAGAAAAAACTTCAAAGCAAACGAAATTCTAATTAACCAATATAATTGCCATGTATACTATTTTCAAGGCGATTTTTAGTTTATTCGAATCACCCATGAATTTGAACCATCAAGTCTGAATTGAGCAAATATGTTCAGTTCAAATATTACAGTTCATCGGATCTATATTCGACATAATAATCAATTATAATTTGAATGATTATCAGACAATCAGATATACCGGTCACAAAAGTCAACTTATTACTAGTATTTTTCATATTCTTTTATAATATTACTATAGTTATAACTTTAGTATTATCTCCTGAAATTTATTTGATTGAAATATTGTAATGTTGAGAATATAAAGATGAGATTTTTAAAAAAATCATGTATGACACAATATTTTCATGGTATATATAATTTGGCAGCACCCTCAATTTTGCCGCCTTCAGACGACAATCTTACATACCCTCCGCCAAGACTACGTAGCCCTCGAAGCTTAGAAACTTAGAATTCAAAATAGATCTCATCAATAATCGTAATACATAATCTTCAATAACCTCCAAAAAATTGAAAAGAGCATATTTTTGAAAAATTTTGAGTATCAAATAAATACAAAGAAAATAGGCTATGGAATAGGCTTAGTGATTAAGATTCAAGATTGTTATCATGATGTACATTAATTATTGAAAAATTATTGTAAGTTACAAACAGAATCATACAATCTAGAATGAGGAAAAGAAAGTATTTATGACCAATACAATAATCAAAAGTGCAATAATAAAATATACCCAAGGAACGGATAGTTTTTTTTTTCATCAATCCTGGAGCAGCTAATTATTTTGTACAATGAATTCTTAATACATCTTCAATAAGATTATTATTGAAGGTTTCAACTAAAAGGAATCTAATAGTAATAAGGTATGAGGTAATAATAGTCACATTGCCAAGCTCGTGATTGATAATCACAATCCTTGTGAAGGATAATCCGTACTGTCAGCTTGAAATTCAAAACAATCGCATCATCGGTCTCTGGTATTATTCACAAGGCGGACGTCTTCTTCTAAGAAACACGAAGACATTCTATGGAATAATATTATCCATACATTAAAATTACCATAATCTGAGTATGCAGTTTTCCAATGAATACCAGATAGAATATTGTACATGTTGTAATCTTGTAATACTTCAAATTTTCTCAGAAGAAACAAAACGTGACATTCTTTCCAAAAAAAACGTATACTGAGAAATAAAACAAAAGAAGATCTAATAAGAGCCATGAATAGATTAGAAATAATTCTTGTTCGAAATTGACTTTCAAATTTAATCAGAATCATGAATTTTTCACAATATTTAAATAGAAATGCAACTGGCTATAATGAGACACATAAAGTCAGTATCGGTATCATAAGTCAGTATCTGAAAGGTCAATAGGGTTGGTAACCTATTATAATTATTTATTTATTTATTTATTTATTTATTTATTTATTTATTAGAACAGTCACAAACACGATATTTGGAAAGAGAAACAGGCAATTGCCCAAAACTTCTTCAATTCCTTGATTTTGGCACATAAATAGTCCAAAGTGAGGTTAAGTTTGAAATTTCTGTTTTCACCAAAGATTAACACTCAGAGAATACGTATTCGAGATATGACTGATGAATTTTGAATTTCGAAGGGTTGATAAGAGCCGGAAATAACACTAAACAATCCGAAAGTTTCAATAATATTGAAATAAACTTGAAAATTTTGAGCAGAAAAATTAAAACTACTATCACTGCAACTATCAGCTGTTTTTGATAGAAGATAGATAGAATTATGAAGATAACTTGAATAAATAAATTGAGTTCTATGCAAATGTAATATATTTCTACCAAACTCCAAGATAATCTAATAAGTATATATTAGACCTTCAACCCGAAAGAATAATCAATATGAAAATGAAATGAAATATATTAAAGCCAAATAGCCTACCACTGACCTATTCATCACTGCTTCTTAAAAACCACATGGCCAAAATGGTTTTTCATTATAATTCCTTCTTTCGTAATTAATTGTTTATGCTTTTGTACTTCTGAGCGAAGCTCGGCCCCCGATATTATGAGCTAATCATCTCTTCTTTTTCTGAGCTGCGGCTCGAATTGTAAATTCAAATTGATATAATATCAACTTCAGGCAGTCACAGAGTAAAGCTGTGTTAACACCAATAGATTCTATAGATTCTATTAGATTGAACATAACTTATCATACACATGATGAACATTATGTATTTTTCAAGTGCCGTTCAATCTATAATAATCTGTGAGGATCAAGTTATTAACATTTCGTTAATAACTTTGGTGTAAACGTAGTTTTAGATGTCAAGATTTATCATGACGTTCCGAGTTACGGATAATTATGTCAATGAAAAACTTCATTTTCCTCATGAAATCTTTCCCATAAAAATTCTAACAGATGGTTGTTCTACAAGCATTTCCACATGTTACAAAATGAAAATCCCAGTGAAAAACAAAAAGTGCCACTTGATAATTCCCAAATCATCTTTTTAATCGTAGCTCTGATTCAACTGAGCAATAACTCTCTGAACTTACTGAGTTAATAGAGTAACATTTAAAATTATCATAAGCGCAATGGGACTTGGGATTCCATCAATTCAGAATAATTATTATACCGGTATTCATTTTTACAGGATTGAAGTAGTGCAACATTTAGATTAGCACACCAATAGATTTTATTTGTAACGAAGTGAGTTCATTACTTTCATTTCAAAGTTCTACTTTTTCCATTATGATATAGTATATTAACGAGTACTGCAAAACAATGTCTGGTAGCCCTGGTAATGTAATGAAATGTGATCGTATGGTTGATTGGAAGTAGGGATGTCAATCCCGGGACTGATTTCCAATCCCGGTATTTCGGGATTATCCAATATCAATCCCGGGATCCCGGGACTGATCCCGGGATTGGCAAAAATCAGTTTCATGCATTTTTAACCAATTGTTCCTTCTCAATTACATGTTCAGTAACAGTGTGTGGAGATGAAAAAGGGCCCATTAAATAGGGAGAGGCTATTATTAAAATGAAAAAAAAAATACTTGGCAATAATATTGAAATTGAACATTATATTTCTTTGAATGTTTTCAAGATTAGGAGTAAATGTTTTATTTCATGTCCTACCTTAAATTTGCTGTATCCTAGATGATGGTGAGAACTGAGGAAAGCAAGATAACTCATCAGAGTCTTTTTATGTAGAGCAAAAGCATTTCTATCCTACATCAGGACGGGATAGAGCTCACAATTCAATTACGTCAAATACTGTAAAGTGAATTGATATCACTTGAATTAATAATATTAATAATAAAATAGAATACTTTTTGTAAGACCGTAACGCCATACCGACCAAACAACGCGAAAGCTGAACCACTACACTACTAAATAAAATTTCGTAGAGTCAACTATAATATCCACTTTAACTAGATATTCTACTTATGATAGAGAAAGAGAAGAGGAGAGGGATAATTAGACAGAGAGTGAATCGTTAAAGGCCTCTTTCACACGATAGGAGACGTGCAACTTGAACACTGAACAGTGTTCTCGTTTTTTTGTCGAAGTACATTGAGTCAAATCGTGTCTTTCACATGGTGACTCCTATCCAGGAACCTCGTTTTGTCACGTCTTTTCCCCTCGAGGCAAGCAGAGGCAAGATCTAACAACTACGCCGCCGTTTCCACAAAGTATGACTCATCACTTTTTTCTCAAAGTCTAACTTCCTTAAAAATATAGATAGAAGATTTCTGATTTCGGATTTGGATTCAGCGACCCCAAATTCTTTAAAGCGTAAGTCCCGTTTTCGAAAATATCCGAAAACAAGGAAGTTATGGCTGTTTTTAATAAAGCTTTCTATTATCATATAATTATACGGTAAAAACGAACAGGTACTGTACTATACAGTACGTAAGTACTCTAGCTATTATAATACAACTTACACTGTATTCGTGTAGGAAATTTGGTAGGTTATTTATCTTGATTTCTGGAAATACCCCAAAATAAGGGAGTAAGATAACTTTGAAAAACCAAAGTTTTCCTGCCGATTGAAGAAACATTAAAAATTAGTCTAAGACATATTATGTCTTAGAATAAAAACGTGTAACAAATATCAGATCACTATTCAAGCTATCAAGCTTTTCATAAATTTCATAAGTTTGTGTCGACGGTATATGACATAAAAGGCAAATGCTCGCGCTTGGTCCATAGTTCTACGACTGAGGAATGAGGATTTAGGTCAGCAACTAAAATCGACAAGCCATGATTGTCAATCTTACTCATGATACAAAGCTTTGTACTATGATACATGGTTTTCATTCCGTATCATTCTTTAATAAAAATAAAACAAGATTCCGGTTTCAAAAGCATCAAAGTCGCCAGGCTGGTCTGAGCTATTCATGACTTTTTTTCAGTATGCATTATCAACTCAGCAGTTCTAATACACAGACATCACTACTTGGAATGCCATGACATTTTCTATTCTTTCAATTCCTATTATTACCATAGATCGATTCAGATCAGCACAATGTTTATACTGTATGTTCATAATAGATTTTTCTGATTGTAAAAAGAAATAGTCAATAATTGCTGGGAATTTAAAGTGATATTCAACGATTTGAACCTGATAAATTGGATTGTTGAATGACAATTGAAATTCAGTGAATTTTACTGTACAACATTCCTTTTCCTCCTATTTTATTGGGTGATGAGTGGAGATGATTTATGATTTCATATTTGGATTCATCTTTTCATAGTTCAATATTTTTTGGAAAACTAGAACTTTTAAAAATTAAAAATGTTTATGTATAAACTTCTCAGGTGTTCAAAAACTTCTTAAAACCTTTGCCTGTCCCTTTGTGAGGCAGGAGTATTATTATCTTAGTATGTACTATATAATCATATGATAATGGAAAGCTATATTAAAAACAGCTATAACTCCCTTGTTTTCGGGTATTTTTGAAAATGGGACTTACGCTTTAAAGAATTTGGGGTCGCTGAATCCAAATCCGAAATCAGAAATCTTCTATCTATATTTTTAAGGAAGTTAGACTTTGAGAAAAAGTGATGAGTCATAGGTTTGAGCAAACGTCGGCATAGTTGTTAGATCTGTCGGCTTATTCGTAAGATCCCCATGTGAAAGTACAGGAGAGCTGCAAAATATGAAATATGATCTTCTGTAATATGATATTCCAGGAGCGAGGTCTCTGCCGTGTGAAACTGGCCTTAGTGCTTTTTTATTTCTGATTTCTGAAGTCTTTTCAAAGTTCGGAATGCATTCCAAGGAAATGCCATCAGCACTATTGCAAATATTGCGCCGTCTAGACTGGTTATAATATTGTGGTGCTGTGTAAACAGAAACAAGAGCAGTGTAGAGACATAACAACCATTCTGCCAATTATGCGAACTGATAATGCGAATTCTATTAAGCCAGTACAGAGTACAGTATACAATCAATATTATGTTTAATATGCAACTGTAGGCTGTGCCTGTAGAATAAATTAGTCAAACACTTAGAACAATGAATTAGTTATAAAAACTCATATTCATCACCGTAAATAAATTCCATATTGAATTGTTTTTGGAAAAATATGATTCGCAATTTCAGGTTTACAATCCCGAAAATCCCGGGATTGACGCTGAAAAATCCCGGAATTGTTAGGTATCAAAAATGGACCGGGATCCCGGGATTCGGGATCCGGGATCCCGGGATTGACATCCCTAATTGGAAGTCTCCAACCAGCCTGATCAGATTTCTTAATGGGGCCATTGGCAAACATTTTAAAAAAGCCCTTATATTATTACAATGACTTTATTCCTCGTAGATAGCATTTCTAGTAGATGGCTGAATATTCTCGTTACCACATTGCAAAGGATGTTCAGTGAGGTCTACTGTTATCTGGACTACTAGAGTATTGTAACTCCTAATGTCAGATTGAGCTTGAAATGTATTCCTATTTAGTGTACTCCATGTTCAATAATCTGCCACTATCTTATATTAGAAGAAACTTGCCTCTGAATAAATTAAAAACGCACTAAATTTATTTATTAAATTTATTCAAACTATATAACTTATACTGTATATTTTAGGAAATAATTTTAAACCATACTTGATAATCATTGTCTTTGTCACAGTTCCTGAAGGAAGCCTCAAAGAGTTTGATAATTATTTTTTAAAGTAAAAACATTTTGTGGCCAGCCCATTGAGTCAAGAATGGACAGCTAGGGTCGGCTGTCACAGTGGAGGAAGGGTAGATGTCATGAACCACAAGGTTTGACATACCCCCAAACATCAGTTCCTTCTTTAAGAAGAGAAATAATTTTTTCCAACTTTAAAAACTAAAAGCTGATCAGACAGTTTTGGCTGACGGACTAAAAACGCTGAGGAGAGGTAGAAGTGGGGCTAGCATTCTAGTCTCCCCTCCAGCCAGCTAGTGGAAAAAGCTTTCCACTTTTCTTCTGAATAGTTTCACACACTTTTTCATCGCCTACCTCCTGAGACAGACCGAGCTGACCCGTGGCTGGACATCCCCATGGCAACTTAGGATGGACATCAACTGTATAACGGTATCGTTCCACATTCATTTTATTTTTCCATATTGTTTTGATTTTAGAAATTCCAAATTAATTATAAATGAATAATGCTTTTTAAACTGTCAAATAACTTGTTTAAATAAAAAACACAAAAATCTGTCCAACACAATTCTGTCTAACGTTTTGTAAAATCATTGGCAACAAGTATATTTTAATTTTTTTTTAAATTGATTAAATGCTCAAAATTTCATAACCTTCCTTAATTGTTCTGTATTAGAATAGTTGTAGCATAACTAATTTTATAAAACCAAAATATGTTAAAATTCACATTAAAATCTCACAGAAATATCTTCATTTCAATAAAATAAATCTGACTTCTATAATAAAAATGTTTTCCTTTCAAATTCAAGAAAACATCCAGTTGATAATATAAAAAAACCAACTGCTTTTGCTCTACCATCTAATGCTACACAACAACAATTTACAGTGTTCCCGTCTGGGAACTGGTGGATCGCCCCCTTTTATTACTTTTACCAAACAGGTCACCAATCATTTATTACAAATAATGGATACCACTGTCCAATCAATTTAATGTTAAACATTTAAAACAATTAAACTGGGAACATTCAACCATGGTTGTTTACCACTAGATGATTATCTGGAAAGTGGTTATTCTTGAAAATACTTAAATTCATACATCCTTGAATGAATAAATCCGGGCTTCTGATTGATTGATTAAATTAAAAATTGCTTTCGTCACGATGACGTTTACAAATAAAGAAAGTAGTTCCCAGATGTAGTGATTCAAAATCAGTAATTTACATAAATTTGAAACATGGATATTTTTAATACAAACAAGAGTCGAACTTCTTATCACTAAAACATTATCTACCTTATCAGACATCACATTCACGTGGTGATTACAAGAAACACTGACATACGATAACATTGGCACAAGCCATGTGATACAGTGATGTGAAGTGAAAGGAAATAAAAAATAATTACAATAAATAAATTTTAATAATAAGAAAACAAAGATATTGTCAAATTTCACTAAAAAACATTTATTTGAATAAATTTTAATTCTACAAAAGAAAATAAAGCAATAGCAAGGGAGGCTAATTTTGATAATAACGGTACAAAGATTTTAAGTGCTTGACAGGTGATTGTCTGATTATAACCACAATTCAACTACTATAATATACTGGTAAGTAAACACAACTTTAATTTATCTATTTTATTGCATGTTGCTTCGATATCAGCTTGCTGATACTTGTCAACTTGGACAATTCTATTTAGAATCTAAATTTCTTAAGTCAGCATGATAAATTGACAAACTAGTAATCTAAATATATATATTAAATTCTATAGTTTCTAATAGATTTCTTTGTAATAAATATATTTTTTATCTCAGGGTGCGAGATTTGGCACCTGATGGAATAGATAGATCAATTCATCTAGTGAATCAGAGCTACATTAAATTATCGCAAATTATATTGTAGAAATTAATGATCATATAAATAATGTATTAACAGCCTAGATCTTAGTATTCTTTGATTGATGGATCATTTGATATATGGACTGATTCGTTACTATCTAATAAAATACCTTTTATACTATCTTTACTTGCGCAAGTATTTTTACAAAATTCTTAATTAATAAAAAAAACCTTTTCGACGAGCTAGCTTTGATTCTTATTTAATTTCGAAGCACTGAGGGCACCCTATCACTATTTCAATATTTTTCACTCACGTGCCGGAATTTTCTATGAGCTGCTGGTGTCGACCCAAACTCCTGGTGGTCCTGGATTATTGTAGCCGGAGTCGTCTCTTCCAAAGGGTTATAAAATTATTCAAAAATGACTTTTGCTTTACATTAGCATCACAAAGTCGTATGAGAAAATTTAGTAATTCAATTTAACTTTAAATTATTAAAAGGTACAGTAAGGTATTGCGCTCTATAATTTTTGGTGACCTCTCATGGTGGTAGTTGGCAGGCGAGTGGTGGTTCTCCTTTCTCATTTTTACAATTTCATTTCTGATTTCCAAATTTACATAAAATTTAAATATTCTGTTCCTCCGCCATTCAAGGCTCAAATAGATCGTACCAAACTATTAAATTATTACTTATGTTACATCTTCCATAATTCCTTTGCCTTCGGGCCGTATACAAAATATAAACTGTACAACAATAATTTACAAATTTTTATCATTTGTAAAAATATATACAAATATATTTGAACTGGCTCACTATTGCCGCCTATCAATTGCCACTATTTGATTGGTGCATGGAAATTATTACAGTATTCATGCACCCAGTAACCTCCTACTTCCTTAATACATTTAATTATTTTTGTTGGGGTTTTTTAATATGCCTTTTACATGCCAAGTAATTTTATAAAGGTTATAGATTGATTCCTAAATTACAACAATAAGCCACATGTAACGTTTAGTTCCTCAAGTTGCATACTGTTTTGCCACAATAAATTTCTGCCAAGGTGTTTGGTCAGATTCTACGTTGTGCGACTCAGTCAATCATTAGGTCGCCGATCAGTAGATGTTTCATGCCTAACCTCAAATTTTCAATATTTTATATAATATTATACCGGTAGCAAAAATTATTTCCATTTCTATTAGGCTGTTGTACAATTTAGCCAGGATGTCTGATATTATCTAATCTTTAACGTTATCATCTTTGGCAATATTAGCCTATTACTTCACTTAGACCTATAAATCTTTCAACTAGGGATTTTTATTCATCCATCCAAATTTAAATACATTACAAGTTACAGTACATTAGCTGGGTCTTGTATTTGTTTACAAAAACTTCTCATGATAGAAATACTTTTATTTTCTATAATTTGATTTTTTCATGATTCATTTGTCGATTCAAGTTCCTTGAAAAGAAGTATATCATGACACAAGGCCCCCGATTTATTTAAATTTGAACAAATTGAGCTTTTGTTTAAAGAGTACATTGTGAGAATTTCAAATATATCTCCATCAATGTCATGATTGCAAGCTGAAATTGTATGCAGGACTAAACAAATTCCTCACAATGACTTGACAATTCATAGGGCATACAACAGCATTTATATCAACTAATTCCAAAAAATAATGAGATGTTGGAACCATGTCTGCAATAATCTTATGTCAAAATAAATAATAAATTACAATAAAACTCATTACATGATATGTGTGAATCATTTGAAGAATCCTGCTAATAACAAATTTGAAAAGGATGCAGGTTTCCTACTACAAAATTTGACTCTGTGGTCTGCAAGTATGTACATTGAGGTCAGATGTGCTCTCAAGTTGACAATGCTCAACTAATGTCAAGACATTGACAGACTCTTTCAACAAAATATATAGCAGCTTCTCTTTGTCTCAGAAACAGAGTAACGGCCAGCAACAGTCACAGTTATAACATAGTTATTCAAAAGTATTCTTTGAGTATCTATAGTGAGGTCCACATTATAATGGTAGTGTACGATTTGCAATGGTGATGCTATCCTTGATTATTGTTCAACAAATGTGAAAATGGATAGGTTAGGTTTTTGCTTTAAAATTGCAATATGCTAGAAAGGGCTAAGGTCTAGGTAGAGTTATGTTTTTTGATGTTTCAAAGGTAAAAGGATAGGTTAGGGAGTTAGGATTTTGCTTTGAAATCTGAATCATTAAATGTGAAGGGGTTAGGGGTTAGTGGTTAGGTTTTTTGGATTATATTCAATAATGTTTCAGAAGGTTAGGTTAGGTTTTTGCTTCAAAATTGCAATATGCTAGAAAGGGCTAGGGTCCAGGTAGAATTAAGCTCTTTGATATTTCAAAGGTGGAAAGATAGGTTAGGATATTGCTTTGAAATTGCAATATGCTGGAAGGGACTAGAGGGTTTTCAAATAGTTATGTTTATTGATGTTTTAGATGTAAAAGGGGAGGTTGAGGGTTCGGTTTTTGTTTTGAAATGACAATATGCTGACTTAGTTACAGTGTTTTTTAACATCAGTTGAATAACAACTGTTAAATTTTATTAATTATATTTTCCAAAGGTACTCTTTCTTTCATCAAATAAAATGATAATATATTGACTATTATATTGGATTTGATGATAAACCATCATTGGATAATAATATCTTCATCAAATAGAATGACGATTGGCTCCAGTTACAGTGCTTGTTAATCATCATCACAAAGAAAGTTACATTCAAAGAACTGACTGAATGGAACGGAAAAACCCGTTGCTAACGCATGCGCGCGATACAGTGCTGTCTGAGACAGAGAGTGGTTTGTAAATATATACACAATATGGAATTTGACAATATTTGACAAATTATTGTGCAACGTACAAGGCTTTCAAATTAGAAAACTTTCGAGATCTGGTCATTGTTGTGCTTTGGTAACACTGCTTATAAGATTCACTATGAATAAAAATGTTTTTACATTATTTCTCAAAACTAACATTGAAATTTTTATTTTTGTTCCTTAGAACATTTTATGAGTTTTTCAATTGACAATTATAATATTATAACAAAGTTTAAACAAACATTTTTTTCATTTCCTTTTTGAGGTTAGGTTTTTTGTTTATAAACATGAAAACATTCAAGTGCTAGAGAGAGCTTCCATTGGTGATCATTGACCGAAAACAGCTGATGATGTGAGTACCATAAAAAAAAACATAAACAAAGACAAACAGAAATTTTGGGAGTTTAACCCCAAAAAACTTACACATAGTATAAAAATACAAAAAATGACTCATTTCTTTCCCCAATAAACAGGGAAACATCATACACAAATACAATTTTATATAAATCATCAATGCATATGTTGTGCAAGAAATCAAGTTTGCATTGGGTGATTTTTCTTTCTAATGATTCTACCGACGAGTTTTACTGGATTGATTGACACATGGGTTTACAAATATTGTTGAGAATCGAAATTTATTTAATATATTTGTAGTGTCTATTGTGCATTCTAGACAATAACTGGTATAATTTCTGTAGTCAAGATAGGGCCTCACACATAACCTAGGCATTGTTGATGAGTTTTTCTGAGAATAGGCTATCTTGTTTTGGACTGCTTCATGTTGTATTTGACTCTTACTTTCTATCAACTTTTTTTTTGTCTGCAATGTTGCATATTAACTCGTTTTGATGCCTTGTGGTGATATCTTTTACTCTGATTGGCTGCTTTCTTCCATTGGTATTGTACAACAGGACAGGTATAAAGGTTATGTTGACTTTTAAGGTTAGAAAATTCGATCACTCCTTTATTCCCATTTTCAAATCTATGAAGTATGTTGGCCCCCAACACATGTACAGAAGTAAGCTGCTCATTCCGAGGTGACTTAGGTTTAAAGCATTTATGTCGCCTGTGTTGAGAGAAGCCTCCATTTACCTGGGATACTGTCCGGTGATTATTGCTACTAGATTTGAACCGCACATGATGCCAATGATGTTAGATGTCTCCGCATACTGGAGATCTTTTTCTGTGACTATTTGTGACATATTTGATGCATATATTATGTCGCCGGTGTTGTGATAGGCCCCCATATCCTTGAGATCTCGGATGATGATTATTTGTGACAGGTTTGAAACGTACATGTCGCCAGTGCTGTGAGATGCCTCCATGTACTCGGGGTCTCTTCAAATGAAGTCGGTTACAGGATTCAGCTGTTGGTGTAACTTGAGGATTGATTTTGGTGGTAGTGATTTACAAGTTTGTAGACATCTTACAATTCATCTCTGGAACACTCCCACCTAACTTCATCATCTGTGCATGCTGAGACAGGAGGCTAGTTTCTATTGAAATACTCCTGCTATCTGTTGGTGACTGGTTTTGGATCAAACTTTTCCCTCAAACATACACGGTTTCTATTTCTTCATTACTCTTATTCACATTTTCATAGGTTACTTTCATTTCCATGTCCAACTCTTGTGTCACACTAGTCATATTCCTTTCCCAATTTTCATGCACTCTATCACGATCTTCCTTTCGGGTGTTGGTCGCTGTCTTAATCTTCTTCTCTAACTTTCCTGTATCATCATCAACATGCTTTCTTGGTTCAGCTTCATTACTCGCCCTCAGTTCATTTGTATGCACTGTAAGATTAGCATGAAGTTTTGTCCTAAATCCATTGAATTATATTTGAATTTGTATGGGTACTTTGTCAAATTTAGGCTGATGATGGATTCATCTAGATGCTAGGATAGTGCCTGTATCACTGTGGATTGTTTTTCAAATCTCGTATCCAACTTAGCCTCCATGGCATCCATTTTTGTGTTATCGCCGCAACATCTGAAGTAAGTGAGATTTGTGGTGAACTCAGCATGGTTTTGGTCGTTTCTAGCATTGGCAGTATCCATCTCAGTACCAAAAGTGAGCATCCAGTCTCTCACGATCTCACATTCCTTCCTCCAGGTAGCGAGTATGCTTTCACCAATCATCTGAAACAGTTTGTGCAGGTCAGTTGGAGTATCACTCAATATTGCACTCGCTTGTTCTGCCTTGTACTCCTCGGGTTTATCAGGTGAAGCCGGTGTGGATGTTGGTTAGTCGATGGGCTCGGCCTGTGTGGATGATAGGTGTCCCAGGTTATCAGGGTGGAAGTCCACTGAACAGACGCTGTCCCCTCTCTCTGTGCGCGGTATGGTGTATGGTGCTCTTCGGCCTGGTGTGTATGTTCTGGGGTGTTTGTATCCTGGGTTGTACCATATGTAGGGCCCCCGAAATCCATATAGGATGGTTCAGAATTCGCGGGTGAATTGGACATTTTTGAGTCGAACGGTAGAACATCTGGTAGTAGTGTAGACTGAGGCGGCTGACTGCATGTTAGGCGCGGTAGCGATGCGCGCATGTGATACGGTGAATCTCAGTAGCATGTTGTGTGCTTGTATTGACGGTTTAGTGCTTATGTTTGTGTATGGTGCTTCAAGAAAGGATACAAATAAGTGCAACAACAAACCACAAAAGCAAATAGGAAACACAATAAATAAACTACTTAATAATCCTATAATCAGAATGCCAAAATAGTTGTAGAATGAAATTATGTATAAGTAATATGTTGCATAAGTAATAGACTTAATGAAACTTCACCCTTGAAAATATTATATTCAACTAAGCTCTCTATTCGAGGTTTGACATTGGGGACTCTATCAGCACCAAATATAAATAGGCCAGTCCCCTGAGTCATATACGCTCAACGAGATGACTATTATAATAGAAAATTTTCTTGAAAATAGAAGGAAATTATTTTTGGACAACTATAATAGAATTTATAATTCCAGAATGTTTTGGGCGTTTGGCAGACCCACGAGGTACAGTGTTCACTCTGAACCTTGGAGAGGCACTCACCAACTGTGAGTGGTGACCACAATACCTTGATTTCACAGATTTTAATCTGTCAGAGTGTGAATTTTCAAACGGGAGAAAAACAAATTTTTTCTCAGCACCAATATACCTGAAAAGAAAAATTGTAGCTTTTCTCATTCCTTCATCATGCTGCTATGATGGGCGCCATCTTGTAATGAGCTTCCTGGGGGTAACCTCCTGTAATGATCTCAATGTTGTTTGAGGTTCACCTCTGCCCGGGAGCAGGAGGGTCAATACAAAGAAAGAGTTGAATGAGTCCGGAGTAATCAGTATGGGAGGTGGTTATTCTCTCCTTTCAACTCGATTACACCTTCTTCATAGAACTTAATAAAAATATAAATATAATTTCCAATCACAGATGATGGAATGTGGTGTAATGTGGCATTTGCGAATATATCAATGAGCTCAACACTTCCGGTTGACCCCCACAGCCAAGAATATAGTTCAGGGAGGCCTTTGCTCGACTTATAACTATACCTTGTATTAATGGCCCTTCACATTAATTTGAAAGTTGTATCCATGAGCGAGGTCTACTGTTCGCAGAACTACTAGTAAGTTTTCATCCATCTTTTTGTTTGTTTATCCATTTTTCATGTTTTCATTTTCTTTTTCTTGTACTTAACTCAACTTCTTACGAGACACCTTCTCCTCTACAACCTCACTATCCTTAGCAAATACATTTTGGGATCAGATAAAAACTCATTATTACTCAAAAAGACTTCCGATTCTCTGGTCAATGTTGAGAATGTCGTTTAAATTCTGTGACTCCTGCTATTTTATGGCATAAACCTTCTTCATTGTGAGATCTTGTATTGCTAAAATTGCTAGTTATATATCAAGTTGTTCGAAATAGACGTTTTCACTATTGACACGGTATGTGCTATTACAATTCATGTGGTACACTGTGCTGTATATAGAAATAAATTGGAATTCACCATAAACCAATTCCTCTTGAATTTGAAAGGTACAAATTTCACGGTTCACTTTCATTTTCTATACACAATATTTTCTGGTTATCATTCACTTAATCTCCCCCAGTAGCTTCGTCCTGGGATCAACTCATTAATATTTGAATATTACAAGAAAACGGTTTACTATCCAATACATACAGTCCACATACATTTAAAACAGTTATTAATAGTATTTATTGATAATCTATTGATAATCATAGGGTTTGGAGTGTTTGATGACTACTGGTGAAATTTTTCGAAGACTGTAGGGGGAGAAGGAGCTGAATTTATCTACAGTAGTGCGTCCTCCTGTAATGATTTATTATTATTGTATAAGTAATTAACACAGTTAACTCAATTTTCTTTCAAAAACTATAAACTTTTTGCACAAATGTCGAAATTTGAAAAACGTAATCTCTTGGAAAACAAACACAATGCAATCAAGTTGAATTTGCCAGCGCACATGGCTGGAAAGCGAGGGTTGATCATGAGACTGGGATATCGGCAGGAGAGGTGTACTCATCTGGACTAAGATCATCGGCTTTTCCTCAACAATGGGCCCGGATCAAGAGCGCAGTAGAAAGGCGTCCAATCTTCCTCCATCACCCTTCAACGCCTCCTCAACTGGATCGGTCGGCTTTATCCTCGGTCACGATTGACCCGCCAGAAGGAATTTAGGCTAATATTCTTATAATGTTCCACTTGCAATCTTTCTTGCGACTCAAATTCGAGGAACTTACTTTTATCAGTTTCTCATGTTAAATACATAGATTCTCCAATTCAAAAAAATGGCTCATTGATTCGATGAGAATAAATTCATTTTTATCCAATGAATAAAAAAATGAAATGAATGATTACATGATTGATAGAAAATAATATATATCATTAATCTCATGTCAGTTATCATATTCATGTATGATGTGAGTTGAGTTTTGCAAGATTCAATCAAATAACCATTACCGTTACCTATTAATTCACTTCAGTTGCTTAAGTCAGTATGAGCCCTTCCAAGGCTGGTGTTGTAGGTACGTGGTTGTTGCACCTTCTGTGTAGACAAAGGCATAAAATTTAGAAATCAATTGGTTCATCCTATTAATCAAAGAATAACGGATCAGGGATTTACAACACGCTTTATGAGCTAATTCGAAGTGAAGAGAACAAGTTTCCCAAATATTATAGATTGTAAAAAGCAAGCTTTGATGAATTAATTACATATAAGAAGTTGTAATGTGAGATTACCCAACAAAACATTTGAATAAGGAATAGCATAACTTCAGTGGGAAGACTTACTGTAGCATTAACGAAATCAAGCGTTTATTATACAGAGTGAGTCATATGTATGGGAACCCTCTAATAAGTTGAAGACTGTTGTAGATAATAATGTAACTTTTAGGATAAGTTATTGGTTAAATACTCTACCTTTTGATGTACAACTGAATTTGAATCCCTCATAAGGGGGTGTCTCAGGGGTTGTAACTCAAATATTTTTAATTTGAACCCTCATTAAGCCTTCAATAACTTCTATTGAGAACACTCAATTATTAAACACGGTACGGTATATCATTTTCAAGGCCTTCCTGGAACAAGAAAGATAACATCATTATAAATGTTCTAAAATACTCTGATCAAAATGGCGGCTGATTGAAGTTTTACATTCAAAATATTTGAGTAACCTCTCATTTCTTCAAAAACTAAAACTTCAATCAGCCGCCATTTTGGATACAAGTATCATTGAACATTTTATCGATGTCATCTTTCTTGTATTAAAAAGGCCTTTAAAATGATGTACCACACAGTGTGGTACATCAATTTAAGTGTGGTACATCATGTGGTACTCTGATCTAAATAGCGGCTGATTGAAGTTTTACATTCAAAATATTTGAGTTACTACTTCTCATTTCTTCAAAAACTAAAACTTCAATCAGCCGCCAATTTGGATACAAGTATCATTGAACATTCTATTGATGTCATCTTTCTTGTATCGATAAAATGTTCAATGATACTTGTATCCAAAATGGCGGCTGATTGAAGTTTTAGTTTTTGAAGAAATGAGAGGTTACTCAAATATTTTGAATGTAAAACTTCAATCAGCCGCCATTTTGATCAGAGTATTTTAGAACATTTATAATGATGTTATCTTTCTTGTTCCAGGAAGGCCTTGAAAATGATATACCGTACCGTGTTTAATAATTGAGTGTTCTCAATAGAAGTTATTGAAGGCTCAATTTCTATGTTAGTGAACATCGTTATTAAATATTCTCAATGATGTGTTCCCAACAAATCCACAATGCCAGAACTCGGAATGAATTGCACAGACAGCTGGTAAGTTGGAATTGGAGGGAAGGGGTTAAACTGTCTCAAGTTAGCCGGTTTGACGGTAGATAGATGGAGAAATGTATAAAATAGTGTGAGGGTAATAAGAATCTCACTTCTCATATGATAATTCATGTATAAATAACAAAAGCTTGCACATTTCAGGTATTTTGCGAGTGGATCATTATTCACTGATTTCCATTGTTCATATAGAATAAGTGTCTCAACTATAGAGTTGATTCTGTAGGAGAGCTGAGCAAACCTATTTGGACTGTTATGAGGAAAGAATGTTTGCCTGAACTTACTAAAGGTGGTGGGGTTAGCATCGGGGTTATTTAAAAAAAGTATTTTCTTCTTTAAAATTATGATCCATAAGTTTGGAGTTATAATCATTGCAATAATCTGATAAAGCCAACTTGACCTTACACAGCACCATAATTTGCATGTACATGTAAAGTTTTCATTTAATCACTTCTTTAACATTCAACATTCTTTGCAATGTTAGCTACTGAGCACTGTAATGGGACATTTCGAATATCAGCATATTGCAATTTAAAAACGAATCCTTAACCTCCTAACTTTTCCTTTAACCTTGTGAATATTAGTGATGTGTATTATTGATAGTTTCTCATTAATAATACTTAATAAAAGTCGCCAGTGAAGAAACATGATTCGTTTATTTTACATTTCAACTCCAAGCCAAATCCACCAGAACCCACACATATTGGCTCATATGAATAAAACCAGAGCAAATGCTCATAAGCAAGAGCATGGAGCATAAGGTTTTGCTCATGAGCAAAAGGTAGAAGCAGAAGCATTTGCTCATCTTTCTATAAATAAGCTCTACCTTATACTCTTACCTTATGCTCCTGAACTCTGGAGCAAATGCTCACGTATTTTAAAGATTTTTCATCAGCTGATTCGCTTTAGTAGCCTTACTTTGTTTTTATAGCTCACGGGAGCGCTAAATATGCAAGTAGGGTGCACCACTTGTGTTTGCGTCGTCTGCTCTGTTTTCTATTTATGGATAGAGTTTTAGGTTAGTTGAGTTTGGAATAATAGCATGAAAAATCTCTTTAATAATCTTCAGCATATTCTTTTAATATCAATAGCCTTCTTATAATTGTCTACACTCTGTCATTATGCTACGTCATTACCTTATTTCTTCCAGTAATGTGTTGCCCTGCTTGGCTGCAGTCTGTACAGCATGAATTATAAGATATATAACCCTTTTTGTGGTTCCTAGAATAGTTATAATACCAATTTCTTACTGGCTCTCCCAGGAGCTCCCGCCGTTCTCTGCTCTTGCTGGTTACTGACGTTGGCTGCTCCGACAGTCCACGATTTCTGTGACTGATTTGTTGAACTCCACAAATGCAGATGCAAAAATTTATCTTGCTGCAGCTTAATACTATGGCTTTGAGATTCTTCAAATCAGATTTGCTGTTACTGGATAATTTATATAAATCTCTGGAATGTATTATTAATATGTATTTCTCAGGGCTAAAGGTTCGGCCTCTGGTGGAAATTAGATAAATCAATTTATCCAGTGAACATGAGCTTCATTTATATCTTTATAATTTACTAATAAAAGAATGATTGAGTGAGCATATAAATTATAACATCAAAATTTAAATATTTTATCTGTGCATACTTAAACATGTAAATCTGATATATCGTTCTTAATTAATAGAAATCCCTTTTTGAGACTTGCGCAAGTTTGATATTAATTTCAATATTTGAATAACCTTTCGACAAGCTAGCTCTATAGATCTTGTTTCACTCAAAGCACTGAGGGCACCCTTTATATATGTCTTGTTAACTATATAACTCACATGTCAAAATTCACCAGATGATGATGGCAAACCGAATTCTTCCGTCATCTTAGGTTTTCTGATGGCTGAATTCGTCCTCTCCAAGGGAATGATAAAATATCTGTATGACTCACGCCTTAATACAGCCTCACTGAGTCTTATGGAATTAATTATTGAATTTTAACTTAAACTTTTCAAATGTACAATTATTAACAGAAGGACTTTGTTATGCTCTATATGCTCTATAAAATTGGTGGCTGTTCCTGGTGAACTCTGGCAAGCAAGTAGGCTCTCATCTACCCCTATTCTCTATGATCATACTTCCGTATTCCAAATTTGCATATTATTTAAATATTCAACTACTATGCAATTACATAATCAAAATAGTCCATGTCAATCTGCTAGGTTATAACATAAATATTACACGTTATATTTTATAATCACTCAAATTACATCTGGTACATGAACTGAGAAGTGATAACTTACAAATTCTTATCATTTATATGAATAATGAGGTTTATTTTTGAATCAACTCACTTTTACCGCCAGTCAGTTACTGCATTTTGATTTGCTTATTCCAAAATTACAAATGTATCCATGCGCCTAATAGAATATACATACTTCCTTAATATTTTTATTCATTTAACATATTTTGTACATGCTCCTTTGACATAATAAATATTTTTTACATTTATTAAATTGTTTTTCCTTTTACAATAACATGCCACGTGGTTACTAAATCCTCTGGTCACATTTTAAGTGAATGCTTTTTGTCTACAACTAAATTTGCAATAGACGTCTGGCCAGATTTCAAATTATAAGGCTTGACCGATTATTTAGGTTGCTGACCAGTAAGTATTATAGAGCGTAACCTCAAAAAATTCATTATTTTATATAATTGAATAAATAGCAATAAAATTCTTTTCTATTTGGCTGTTCGAATTGAAGCCAGGATACCTGTTATTATCTAATCTCCAACTTGTTGATATCACACCCAGCGATAACAAAGCAGCTGTTTGCTAGAGACCTATAAAATCTTTTCCTTTGGCGATTTTGCCAGTTATTCAAAATAATCTCTTATATAAATGCCCCTGAATTTGAATTGAAAATATTCTGGGAATCAATAATGTTTTTAATACAAATTCTTCCTCTAACACATAAACATAACCTAAAATATCCGCCGAAAACTTTACAACTCGCAGACTCTTTCTGCATATGCCCCCCTGATTTTCATCAATATAATAACATTTTCCTCCTTATCAACATGAAAATATCATAAATATAACATCTAAATTCCATTTCTCCCTTCTCTAACAACAATACAACATTTTCAAAGTTGCTTGGCAGTGATACCAACTTACTTTCCTCATAACAACAACATTTGATTCTTATACAATAAATCTCTTTCTAAATACATTCGAGTAACATTATTGGGCTCGTACATCATTTACAATTTTTAGGTCTCTTATTCTAATAATTTTCTCCAGATACAAGTACATTGCTTTGCTATGTTCTTGGTTTTGGCTTCATTTGGTAACTGGTTTCACTTGAGGTTTTGGTAACAACGTATAAATAATAATAAATATATAAAACATCTAAATAAATATATATAAACATTAATTGCTACAAAGATAATACATAAAAAATAATCACACAACAAATTTTATCTTCTATCAGCTGGTTGATAACAGCTATTGGCTTCGATCTATTGGGCATTTGCTAGTCTATGATTTCTACTTTCTCTCTTCATGTCACAATTTGCTATTGACTTGATCCAATATGAAGGTAATTATCTTATTTTATTCTAAATATCCTATCTTGTGGCCTTTTTAAATCGATAAATAGAGAGAAAACAAATAATTTAAAATTGTTCTTTGGTTTGTTGCAGGTATCTATCAGCTTGGGCATATTAAAAATCTAATTTTGTGACAAGGCAACACTCCAATATTAAATTCATTCAGGCAGGTCAGTATTTTGTTTGATAATATTGTTTTTATTTGTTTTCTCATCAAATTTACTTCAAATTCTATGATATGATTTGTAAAATTCTCTTTGCTATCTGGTTTCTTCTTGTATTATGTTGCTGCTGTAGATTGATGTAGGTGGTTTGGCTATCGGTTATCAATGGGTGAGGCTGTCCTAATGATAATTTATCTCCTTGAATTTAAAGCCCCGGTATCTTGTATACTTCTCCAACCTATTCATTGATCTGGTTCTATTTAATCCATAGTTATGTCTAATCAACTCATTGGGTTTCATGTCTCTATTTTTGTGTTTGTCACTATGATACTCATTTCATATTTTCAACTTACATTTATTATTGATCATCATGACCATAACAATGAGCAATTCAACAATGCATGATTTCCAATTGACAATAATACCTTCTTTTAACAATAATACAGCTTTCATCCTCACATCATTAACACAGACTCTAAGTAATAACACAGCCATAATAACAATCATAATACAGTTACCCAATACATTTAATATCTCTTTCATAGCATATCCTCTCCATAGATGACAATCAGGTGCTTTAATTTTCACTTGATTACTCTCTATTTCTTCTAATTCCACACAACATTTTCCATCCATCAGTTTCTCACAGTACTCTCCATCGTTTTCACTCAGGTAGCCATCATTAGTTGCAATGTTATTCCGTTTATTTATTTCCCAGTAGCAGTCACATTGATAAGCAGCTTTTTTGAACCATATATGCCTCAGATGTATGCCATCGGTCTCCGTGTCATTTCTCCAACTGTCGTCCAGATCCTTGGCATCCCACCAATGCTTGAAATGGTTGTGGGGGCAATGTCGTCGCACTGTTCCTCCCTTGGCACTTCCATCTCCGAGCCTTGTGGTGCTGGTTCCTTTGGTCCTTCCTGGTGCCATCCTCTCGGTCCTCCATGGGGTCCTTGGCTTGCTGCAGTGGAGTCCATTGATGCGCAGGTGTGGCGTTCCTATTTTCCGGTAATGAATTTCCAGGGGGAAATAGTAGGCTTAATAGGGGTTGTTGTTTTTGGTGTTCTTTGAGTCCATGGTCGGTTTCAATATTTGGTGGCGGGGGTTGTAGTGGTGAGTTTCAGTGTTTGATGGTGGGTTGCTATGGTAGTTGGCCTGTTCTTTTTGTTGATTAAATCCTATTGCATGTTCTATTGTGTGATTCATTTTTATTTGTGTTGGTGGTATATTGTCTCTATGATCAGTATGCTCTTGTTGTGGGTTTATTATAGTTGCATGTTCGGTGGTTTTGTGCTTTCTTGTGGCTGGTTATAGTTTCTATTATAATTATTATTAGTATATCTGGTATTTGTATTCAAACAGTCACAGCCATCATAATAATTCCTTCGGTCTGCCTGTTGTGAATAATGGTTTATTGAGCAATTCTGAAAATTCCCATTATTTCTGTTATTACTCCGATTCTGGTCATTGTGACACTCAAAACGAGGTGTCATTCAGGGATGATCATATGGCGGTGATTCATAGAATTGGCCAGCATACCAATTAGCATTTGAGTTATGATGATTTTGAATGTATGAACGGTGGTTTGACATTGCCATCACAGATTGTATACCGTATAAATGATTTATCAAATGTTGGCAACCAGTTATTGGCTGTGTAGCCAATGCTGTTTTAACTCGGAAAGGTAGTTTTTTCAGGATGATATTTGCTAAGGCAAAATCATTAATCAGCTCCTCCAACTGAGCATTTTTAATTTGAAGTGTGGCAAGAAAATTGATATATGTGTCATCTGTCCTAGGATTAAATTCACAAGATATAATATTGGCTAGTGTATCCATTTGTCCATTTTTATTCCAATATTGTTCCAGGAAAGCAGTGATAAACTCATCCAACGACAAAAACTCATGTGCTCTACTCCAGAAAAACAACAGGGGTTCACCACTCAGCAAGCTGGTTAATTGGAGTCACCACATATTCCAAGAGGTGGGTGTTAGGGATTGTACCAATTTCATTTGATCTATAAATGATTTCGGCTGTAGGTCGCAATCGGTATTATCAAATCTGCCTAGTCCATTCAGTATGTCAGTTGAATTGATACTATCATTTGACTGAATTCTATGAGGTTGTTGTTGGACCTGATTTCCTAATTCTATTATTTTATCCTGCATTATTTGCCACTGATTATTACTTAGTATGTTACTTACTGAGTATCTCTTTACTCTCAATAGGCTGTGGCAGCATAGTAAGAGGTCCACCAATCAGATAATGACCAAGAGTCAGGACTGTGGCGGCTTCAGTAGGCTGTGAGGACAATTCAGTGAGCGAGCGGCTGTTCAAGATGCTTTCTATTCATGTGAAAATTGTGGTGTATTCTCCATAAGTGAGGGGTGCATCATCTATACAGTGGTGTAGCAGATTCTTGGCTGACTTGACGGCGGCCTCCCAGAGGCCACCATGATGTGGAGCATAGGGGGAATCAATTTCCAATTTATTCCATGGTTTGCCAGAAAACAATTCAAATCTGAGGGAAACAAACTCATGAGCCTTGACACTTCTTGTAGCTTTTTAGCAGTACAATG